>NC_039499.1:5696380-5982441 GCF_003590095.1 Trichoplusia ni
GCCGCGTGCCCGCCCGTTGCCATGGCAACGCACCCCAGACGCCGCCGAAGCCTGCCGACGTGCCCCGGAACTTTACGAATCTAGAATTGAGTATCAAGTGACTCGCGGACGAATAGAGCTGAATTTTTTAATGTGAACCGTGAATTTACTAAGATCTCGCAACTAATAATACACCTGATACGGACTGGATACCCAAAACATAGTATAAAAACAGTTGCATTGGCGTGAGCCCTGACTCTAGATGTTCGTGTTTACACATTAGTTCAATCTGAGTATCGTATATCTTATACTTCATTTTTAGTTTGGCTGTACAGCTGGCAGTTGTTGTAAAATTTAATTTCAGTCTTTCTGTTAGTCCATACTTACGGTATTTTTTAATCTACTACTAACAGTCCTAACCGTCTGTAAACTATCTATAGCAAGAATTAAAGCTGTCAAATACTTATTCTCAAAAGCAAGATTAAAATAAAAAAAGTTTCTATCCGCTAAAATTATAAAGCCCTTAGGCCTTCGCCGTCTACTCTTAATTCAAAAAATAGCGCCATCTTTTTTAACTTTATGGTATTTCTGTAAGGCAAAGGCCTAATCGTATTTTTGTAAGATCTCTTCAAACACAACATTAGATCTAACATATTTTTTTTACAACTATAAGCTAGTAGTTACTTTAATGAACCTGTATAGTAAAACTTTATTTTTAAGTATAAATAAAAACATATCTTACTCTGCGTTTACATATTTTACATCCAGACGTTTATATGAATTCTATTTCTGAACGAAACAATAGAAGTCAAAACCATCCCGTAAATGGTTTTATATAATCTGTATTTTATAATTTGTAGGTTATGCGAGTGAGAAATATTTGTTTTGATTCAATTAAAATATACCTAGTTTATTGAATAAAAAACTGTAATTCCATAATGGCTCTCATAAGAGCGGGCTTGCAAAGACTCGCCAGTGTATTCAACGCAGGACAAGGTACATTTTACTGTGGTATAAACCTGTTAGAGTACTTAATACATACGTTTTTGTAATATTCGTATTTGTTTTAATTTACAGCAGGCGTATTACCCAGATTTATAACAAATTTATCGCCTATAGAAAACAAATCCGTACCTGAGAGCACCAAAGACGTGATTGCAGAATGTAACAAACTTATTGAAAAAAATGCTTCAAGAAACTTTGCAATAGTGCACCTGATGGGGAAACAATGGCGCGTGACTGATGGAGACTTGATTGTCCTCGAAGGGTACTGGCCTCCAAGTATTGGAGATAAGATCAAACTAGACAAGGTACTGCTTGCTGGTACCAAAGACTTCTCTCTGATTGGAAGACCTGTAGTTCAACCTGGGTTGGTTGATGTAACAGCCACAGTGATATCCAAGGGTCTGTCGCACACCAGAACACATTTCAAGAAAAAGAGGAGGAAGCAGTACATGAGGATGAACTTCCAGCGATCACAACAAACTATATTGAGAATAAACTCAGTAGAGATAGCAAACAAAATCAATGAAGCTCCTAATAATGTCCAATAAGTTGTTTATTTATAAGTAGATAATAAATGTTAGAGTACATATATCTTGGTATTTCTTATCATACAGATTAAAAGGATCAAAGCCATTAATTGAAACTAAATCATTAGAATAAATTAGTATTTATTTTTATTAAAAGTGCATTTTGTCAGTAAAACATAATCTATACATTAATATTCACTTTATCACAATATTCTTGAAATGTAACTTTATGATCTTCCTTGAGAAACCTCTTCATACCTTTGAATAAATAAAACAATTTACTATTTTCAAATAAATTACTTAGAACTTTTAAAAATACATCATAATCACCATTTTTCTTGTAAGCTGAAATAGACAATTGGAACTCTTTATACTGGTCTGCTTGTAACAGAACTTTGATTTCTTTTACAAAATCTATTAATGAGGCAGGAGGAACTTTTTCGAGAGCACTTGAACCTGCTTCATCACTTTTTGAAGATTCTGCATTCAAATTTTCTTCAAATCCGAAAGGTTTTATTTTTAACCTTTTCTTTTTTACTAAATTATTTGCTACACTGACATCCTCTGCAACTCTTTTGTGTATAGTAACTAAAGATGGTGACTGTGATTGCTGACTTTCATTCTGATCTATAGCAGTGAAGAGATCTTTAGTAGCACTGGGCTTGAACTCATTAACATAGGCAGACTTTTTAGCATTCTTATAGAAGTCCATTGAAAAGTCAGCATAGACTTCATTTGAATTAGGGTACTGACTGACAGACTTGTTATTTGAAGATTTTGACACTAATCTCGATTTTGTAACTGGAAATGTAACACCAGTGGCATTCATTAGTCCAGAGTCCTTATATCCACTGTGTGACTCATTTGGAAGCAGTGGCTTAAGTCTAGGAGCAGGCAAGGCAGCCTCAGCATTTTTGAAAAACCTGCATATTTCACTCACTGTCTCTCCAAACTTATTTGAAACATTTATGTGGTCTCTTAACCATGCAGACAACTGGTTTTTCAGTTTCGGGCTATTAAATCTGGTGTCACAAAGTAAAATTGCACCATAATCATTTTGATGCCTAATGACTCTGCCAATAGCCTGGTTTACAGCTCTTGTTGCTTCTAGAGAATACCATTCATCTCCTGATAAATATTGTTTATCTTTTACTCTAAGCTCCTCTAAGTATTTCTTTTTCAAAACAATTCTTGGGTCTTTTAAAGGTGGAAATGGTAAGCCAGTTATTATAACTGCTCTTCCATTCATGTCAGCAAAGTCTAAACCTTCTGATACTTTTCCCCTGCAGACAGCCATGAAGCAAGCTCCTCTTGTATTTGGGTCACTTATTTTACTGTAATAGTCACTTATTATTGCATTAAAGGTATCTTTGCGCTGAGGTTCAACAAATATTGGCTTAATATTATTTATACTTGACCATATACCCTCATTTTGCCACATTTCTTGGCACTTGGTCATTATAGGGTATGATGGAAAAAATACTAGCAGGCCATCAGGTACAACCCGGCTGAAGCTCAATATGGTTCTTCCTAGTGATGATATATATTTAGGATTATCCCTGTTCTGATAGTTTGAATTTAGCTGCACTCCATCAGGTCCTTGCCCCATTATCTTTACACAAATTTGGTTAGATTTCACTATATGGGGATTTTCCAACTGGACTCCAATAGGGATACCTAATTCAGAAGTCAGTGGCTTCAAAGGAGCTAGAGTTCCACTAGTTAATATAATACTCCTAACATTTTGTTCTATGAGTTGCTTCATTCCAAACCCTGGACTGAAGCACCAATAACTGATAACTCTTTCAGATATCTTTGAGGTAGTGGTTTTGAGGGCTCCCCAACTATCAGTCTTCCTATTATTTTTCTTATCTTCTATATGGATATGGACCTTGTAGCACATTTTAACTCTCTCCTTGTAAGCATGTGAAGTCCCACTAAACACAACATTTAATAAATCCACAAATTTCTGTAAGCCAACACCTTTACGCTGAAAAGGAGATGCTCCATCCATGGACAGGTACTGGATGAGATTCTCTATTAAAGTGATCACTGCCATTTGATTGTGGTCTTTGATCTCAGCCTTAGATAGGAGCTCAAATATAAAGCCTCCAGGATAAGTAGTCCCTTCACTACCAACAGTTATTTCATCGATTGCTTTTTCTAATGCCAGCATCATTTCTTTTAGTACACAGAGGTCATCGCAAGTGAAGTCTTTAGGCTGGCTATTGTCTACTGTCATGTCCATCTGCTCCTCACCTGCTGCAGCTTCACCAAATGACCTCATGACATGAGTTATCTCATCAATACATAAAGCAACATCTGTTGTTCTGATCTGCAATGAAGCTGACTCCTCACACATTTTCTCAACATTGTGTGCTTCATCTAATATTATGATGTTGTTTAGAAGTTCAACTCCATTTGCTTTCCTTGATTTTGGATCCAAGATATAATTGTAGGGCATAAATATGATATCAGCATCCTGTTTTAGCTCTTTTGATAAATAGTATGGACAACACTTGAGTTTCTTCCCAACAGTAACTAAATCCTCTATATCTAATATATCATCACCCTTTACTGATCTGTCATCTTTCTTAGATTCAACATTATTATAAAAATAGCAATTCCTTGATTTCACTCTCAACTGGCACATGTGGACTTTGTTCATATTGTTAGTTTCCTTTGAGACTTCAGGGTGGATGCACATTTGGTCTCTTGACCCAAGTACTGTCGCTTTAACATGTCTATAGCTAGATCTTTTCAATTCCTGCATCGCCTGAGTTAATTGTGAATGAGTTCGTGATGAATAAATAATTTTCGGCATGCCCCATGACGCTGATTCCTTGGCTTTGCCTGCGCCAGCTTTTAAATTGTCTTTCAATGCGCCACTAAAGTTACTATGTTCCGAAAAGTTTCCAACTTGCGCATTCATCTGTAGTTGAGCTTTCTTTACCAGTAGCCATGCTAACGAAGAACAGAGCAGACTCAAGGTCTTGCCAGTACCTGTAGGTGATTCTAGTAAGGCATTGGTACTATTTTGAAGACTTTCAATGACCCTTTCCATATATGCTTTCTGTACTTCATAGGGCTCGAATGGAAAGTTAACAGGGATTCCACATATCATTACCTCAGGCATAGTCACGATTCAATTTTACTCAGTAGTTACATTTATTTAATAAAGTATAAAAATAAGGATTATAATTTATAGTCCTCACCACCACTGACCACAAATCCACAATAAATATATTAAATATTTCTTTTGACGTTTCACAATCGGACTTGATCGGACAAGTCGTTGGTTTTTGCCGCCAAATATCAGGATGCATTCAGTTTGGATATGAAAACACGTAGATTTTTTTTAAATAATTCTGTATAAGTCTGTATATTTTATATATTTTATTCTTATTTTTTTCAAGTATCCATTGATACATACATACTTTTCTCCCAGTCAGATCTAACATATAAAGGAGCTATTAAAATTGCTTCATTTACCGACAAATATGGACTTAGTGAAGAGATATACTTTAATGTCTTCGTAAAAATCAATCTATTAGTATCTTATCTATTTAGCTTATATAAAACAAAAAAAGGAATCCAAATTCAAATCCTAGCCTAGGTTTGAGATGGCGAGCTATAAAATCGTCTCAAACGTCAATATTGTCAATAATTTTCTGTCAGTGTCAACCATATGTTTATAATAACCTCAAAATTCGAATGATTCATGTTTTGATCTTATTTACATAGGAAAATTGATAGAATAAAGTAAAAAATCATGAAGGCTAATGTCCAGCAAATCTACACATCTGTCGGGTGCAATCGCAATCCCGAAATTATTGATTGGAATGCTGAAGGACTCATTTGTTTTGGTGCGACTAACTCTGTTGTTATATATGATACGGTAATATTATTATTTTATCTAATGTTCTGCTTCTAAAATGCAAAGTAATTTACATACCTAAATTAATGAGCAACTAATATTAATGCCGAAATGTAATCGAATGCGGTACTTCGTAACCTATAATAATAACAATTCTTTTCATATTATTGATCAAACAAAACATCTCAAAGCAAGCAACAAGCTCGAAGTAAACAACTTTTAACATTATGCTCAAAAGAATACTTACACATATGACGTATATAAATACTTACAATAACATTTAGTATTATAGAGGTAGAGCATGAAAAAGTGCCTACTTAAATAAAAAAGATTATATTTTCAGAATGTTAAAGGCCGGGATCCCTTAACAGTGCTCAGCCATCATAAATCACAAGTGAACACAGTGAAATGGCTTCGCAAAGCAGACGGCTCCTGTTCCGAACTGATCTCAGGTTCAGCAGACAAGACCGCTGCTATATGGAGCAAGGTAGATGGAGAGTGGAAAGTAACAAACAGTCTAGCAGGTCACACGGACGGTGTCACCTGCATACATGGAGCTTATAATGGAAAAGATCTGCTAGTATACACAGGTTCAATCGACTCCACAGTCAGAGTCTGGGAGAGAAAAGATGGTGAGTATAGAACATACATTTTTCTTGGCTATTGAAGTTTAGTTAATGTTTGAAGGATGATTTAATAACAAAGAGTTTTCCTTCAGTTGCCATAAAATTATAAAAACTTAACAAGTAATAACAATTTATAAACAAACATTATTGTCTCTTTTTTACCTTACTAGCTTATAATCTTCATTTCCAGGTGTTACAACACACAAACAGACAATCAACCTGAACTCAGGTCTGTGTCTGACCATCCACGCACATATCCTCCCGACATCAGAGAAGCCTATATTATTCTGTGCGTTGGACGATCATAAGATACATGTGTTTGTGGGTGAGGAGTATCATAGGGTCCACATGCTGACGGGGCATGAAGACTGGGTGAGAGGGCTGGATGTCCAAGATGTTGGTAAGTTTTAGATGTTCACTTTTAAATTTATAAATGGTTGCTAAATTATGCTTGCTTGCTACATAATTATTAAATGATGTAACGGTTTACTCACGCGTATTTATCGGGCTAGCCCGACTAGTTTTGGACTCAACCATTTCGACTCGCGATCCCGCCGCGTCTGCTCATGATTAAGGACTCCGGATTCTTATTTGGGGGGTTCAAATTATATTTTTGCCTAATAAAATACAATATGCATTCATAGTAAGATCTTAGAATTCTATAACAATCTCAAAAAAGAAAAAGGTATTGTAAATTACAGTTACCGAAAACATAAATTACATTACAGACTCCTCGACAATACTCCTGGCGTCGTCATCACAAGACACTTACATCCGTTTGTGGCGCATTCAGAAGCACGTTGACGACCAGCCGACAACCGGCATCAAGGTGGAACAGAAGGTGTTCCCGGCGTACGGCGAGGACTGGTCGGTGAAGCTGGAGGCGGTGCTGGCCGGCCACGAGGGGTGGGTGTACGGAGTTCAGTGGCAACCTAAACCTTGTGAAGGTAACAGATTATTTGTCGACTACTTTATTGAACAATATTTCTTCGATTGTCGAGAGACAAATTTAGTTGAGCCTAGTGTAAACGAAACACGGTAAATGGTGCAGTTTGTTACACCACACGAATTTTCGAAAAATTAATAAAAATTTTAAAGTTTCTTGCCGGTTCTTCTCCATAAGAATGACAACTTGGAACCGTGCAACTAGAGTCATTATTGTATAGTTATAAAAGTGCCTGAAAAACGGCCCATTTGAAATAAAAACTTTTGATTTTGACTTTAACAAATGTACCTCATGTACTCTCCATCAATTATGAAATTGTACTCCAATTTAGTTTTTGTTCATTAATAAGTGTTTTTTTACCTACAGACAATAAATCCAGTCAAAAACCTATTTACCGCCTTCTATCGTCGTCTCTGGACAAAACATTGATTATCTGGGAACCTGAGGCATCCCCGGACAAAGGGGAAGGAGAGGGCGTCTGGGTTGAGCGCGTCAGAGTGGGGGAAGTGGGCGGCAACGGACTTGGCTTCTATGGAAGCAGGTTCGGACCCGACGGCAAATCCTTCTTGGGGCATGGATATAACGGATCATTCCATATATGGAATCATTGTAAGGTAAATTTTTGTATCAAATTCAATATTTTCCATGTATTACTTGTTCTTAATTTTGAAAAAAAAAATTGCACTTTTTTGTCTTGATGGCGAGTACAAATCATGCACATAATTTTTGAAACTAGGATCCGCCCATACAAATATTTAGCCTAAAGACACAATTTTCAAAACGAAAATATTTCTTTTTTTTTTTTAAAGAAACGACCCAGAAATTTTATCTTTGTATCGCGGAGGGTCTCACAAACCTAGATGTCGCATACACAAATACAGGCCCAAGACAAGCATTCGTGTATTGTGAACAATTTGCTGCCACTATTCAAAACTACCTTAAAGAAATATAATTGTAATACCTTTTGTCCACATTATCAGGAGACAGGCCAATGGCAGCCCGCAGTGGTGTGTGGAGGACACTTCAGCTCCGTAGAGGATCTGAAGTGGGAGAAGGATGGGAGATATCTCATGAGCGTGTCAGCAGACCAGACCACACGAGTACACGCGCCTTGGAACACTGCTCAAGGTTAGTAACTATGTGACTGGTGCAGTTGTAGTACTTATAAAAACAACCTTATATCTTTGTAATAAGTATCAATGAGAAAGCAGTTTCCTGAAGTGCAGTTTATTATTGTTATTCGCTGTTGTAGTAATTTGAAATCAACCTTATGTCTTTGTAATAAAGAAAGCAGTTTCTGAAGTGCAGTTTACTTTTGTTATTCAATCAAGCAATTATTTAACTGAAAGAAATGATGTGTAATTGCACCAAATTAGATGCATTTGCTGTCTTAAAAAACAATCATGGAAATAATAATAAAAAATTAACAAAACATTTATAAAAGTACTTGTAATAGTGTAAACTTGTACTTTAGGTATATATGTAATTTCAAACGAAATAATTATTTATTTAATCGATATATTCTTCCAGGTTCAGAATGGCACGAGATAGCTCGGCCGCAGGTCCACGGCTACGACATGGCGTCGCTGGCGCTCATCAGCAGCACGAGCTTCGCGTCCGCGGCCGAGGAGAAAGTCATCCGCGTCTTCAGAGCCCCGCACAACTTCCTGCACAACTTTAAGAATATCGTAGGGATTGAGCTGGAAGGAGAAACTGGAGGTATGTGCTACCAAAGTGCTAGTTTTTTTGTGACTTTTAAAACGTATTGTGTGTGCTAGTCTCATCAAAATCTAAACTAGGACAATATGAGATTTGATTTGTTAATCACTTATCGTCTTATTTTAATTAACAGCCTTCTCACCAAGACCTACAAAAGTGAAAATAAAAAAATAAACATACCAAAATTTCATTTCCTTAAACCTGTATCAATAACTCTTTATTTGAATAAATAAATGCCTCAAAGTTCAATTATTTTATACCAGGTCCGGAAGGCGCGTCAGTGCCTTCTCTAGGATTATCCAATAAGGCCGTATTTATCGGTGAAGACGAACAGCAAGATGCTGAGGACGACAACGACGGGTACTTTGTACCGGTGGATATGACAGGTTAGTTTGATTCACTTTTATACAAGGTTTGAAATAGGCGTGATTGAAATATGAAATTTAACTCTTGTTTCTGAAAAGAGATTTTGAACTTAATAATGTGTGTCCTGCTCTTGATCTCTCTTGGCTTGTGTTAAATTGCCCTCCCATCAGGCTGTGAGAGTAAGGGAACAGAGAGTGTACCCGTGTTTGCGCACGCGCCTGTGCACTATGATATATCCCGCGCCGTGACCGAAAATCGATTAGGAAATTAGTATTATTGTTCTTTCTATAAATAAAAAGAAAAGATACATCTTCCTTTTGAAACTTATTTGAATTATGATAAGGTCTAATTTCTTTCTACGGTATCCAGAGCCGCCGACAGAAGAGACGTTGATGCAGCACACTCTGTGGCCGGAGACCCAGAAGCTGTACGGCCACGGCTACGAGGTGTTCTCGCTGGCCGCCAGCCCCGACCAGCTGCTGCTGGCCTCCGCCTCGCATGCCACCACTGCGCAACACGCCGCTGTGCTTATATGGTACAGATATTATTCATCAAACTGTGTTAAGTTTGAATTCAATCAAAGTTTATATGAGTATACATACATAAATGTATAGTCTGACACATTGCGGGTCCAGGATCTGGAGTATTGACCAAGGTTTATGGTGGTTTGGCAATATCAAATGGTTCAGATTCAGGATTCAACTTTATACGTGTAATTGCCATGTAATGTTACGGCAGTGGTATCCAGAAATAACAAGTCTCATTCTTAGTGCCTATGATTGGTTGATAGATACCAAGCGAAAACTGGGTTTTCTTACATTTTACAAGATACCTATTATTATCATGGAATAATCAATCTTACCGCATTGTCTACAAGAACCAATTTCTATTATCTACAGGGAAACATCGACATGGCAACAAACCCAGAAGCTAGTGTCCCACAATTTGACAGTTACACAACTGGCGTTCTCGCCGGACAGTCAGCAACTGCTGTCGGTGTCTCGCGACCGAAGATGGACCTTATATCAAAGGCGAAAGGATTCAAACTTGTTTGACATTGTCGCTGCCACAGATAAGACAAACGGCGTTCATTCTAGGATTATTTGGTGTTGTGCGTGGACGTGTGATAGTAAAGCGTTTGCGACAGGCTCTCGAGATGGCAAGGTAAGGCGTAGCTCAGAACAGTTTAAAAAATAGTTCATTTATAGTTAGGTAAAATGAGTTTTTTTTTATAATATTAAAATATAATACGTATCTAATTCATGGAGCAACAAAAAGTATTTTAACTAAATGTCAGTCACCAATTTTTCTACATCACTATTTCTCTTACATGTGCTACAGCGGTACTTTATTTTTCCTCTGCAATTCGTAGGTCTCTTTTCCATTCTTGGTAGTCTATTAAATTTGCATCTATTCTTTTTGTATGTGCGTCCACATCCTATCGCCAACTTAGTACTTATTAACCAATTACAACTCCCACCTTACGACCGACCGAATTGAATACTCCCATCTTTTTGACTTCGGCAAAAACAAATACTCCAAAATGAATTTCCTCAGGTTTGCGTGTGGTCCAAAATGGGTCCAACGACCACATCCCTGGGTGAGTACGGCCTGCTGGGCGCGCCGCTGGAGGTGCCCCACGCGTCGGTCACGGCGCTGGACTTCGCGACACACACCGACAAGCTCGTACTGGCCACAGGCTTCGAGAGCGGGGTCATACGGCTCTATCACTTCGGGACGGACGGCTGGACTATGCTCAAAGAACTTTCTAATAGGTAAGTTTGATGTATTTTTAGAATTACTTACGTTAGAAGGATTCTGAATATCGATTGCCGTTTACTCACACGTATTAAAAGATATAATTCTGTTGTTGAGTCTGGAACTAGTAGCGGCATCCTGATAAATATGTGTGAAGGAACTGTTGTCAAATAATTATAAATTAGATGTGGCCGCAAGTATATCAAATAGTAGCCTAAAAAGGCCAATCTGTTTAATGCTTTCCTCGTTTGACGATTAATCAGAATATAATTACACCTATCAGTCAGTGTCAGTATTTTTGAGTACTTTATCATGACAAGAGGCTATGTCGAAATGAACTCGGTATTTCAGCATTATTTTCAAGCGGCTCGTTGGTCTAGGGGTATGATTTTCGCTTAGGGTGCGAGAGGTCCCGGGTTCAAATCCCGGACGAGCCCAAATCTTTTTGCTTTATTTTTACACATTCTAATTTGGTTTTTTCAGTGCGGCCCACCACCTTACTGTAAAAAGGCTGACGTTCAGACCTAAGCAGGATGATAAGATGGTGCTCGCAAGTTGCGGAAGTGATCATTTCGTAAGAATATACAGCATCGAGATAGTTTTATAAAAGAATATATAGTTTTTAATCACATTTTCTTTTACTTACTCCTAACGTGGCTGTCCTTTATTGTTCTGGTAATTTTTTAATACATCATAAAGTTTAAAAAATGAAATATCCATGACTAATATACCAATATATTTACAGAAAATATAACAGACGTATTCTCATGTTTTACAAAAGGCACGTCGCACTCAATCACAGATTTAAATTTTCCCGTATATATCTTACAAAACAAATGCACTAAAGTGCCAAGGTACAGGAATATTGGGTAAACATTTAAAAAATTGCAACATTTTATAAAATTCAAAAATCCCTTATCCATTTTTTCTTCTTCAAGAATAGATTATGGTTATAAAATTGAAAACACGGCGTACAATTAACATTTACGATTTTTGTATAAAAGTTCATAAACAATCACACTTTTTTTATATTTTTAATTTATTGAGACCCGGCGGAATAGCATTTATATAACTGCTTCATTGGTAGTATTATGAGAATAGGATTCTTTATTATTTGTGCGTTTTTATTTCTTTTTTTAGTAACATTATCGAGTATTTTGGGTAAAAAAAGTATTTCGTGTCGACCTGAGGTGTCCACAAAATAGATGATCCAAGATTCACTTACAGTAAAAGCATTAAATCATATTATTACGACTATTCAATTCTCTTCGCTTAAACATTTTATTACAATTTAACAATAAAATATACTTCGTTCATTTTATGAAAACTTTTTCTCTGCAAAATATGTGCAACTTAGAAGTTGTCAGACCACTTTATAAAGCTTATAAAACGCAGTTAAAGGGCTAATCTACAACTGTTCTTTGGAGCATGACCATATACATACAAATATTTTTTTAATAGCAAATCACTTGGAGACCATTTATCAAAAATATATCATTTGTAAATTGTTACCCAGTCTTAAAATTATGATGCATATACAGCTATTTTATGATGTACTTGTAAGATACTGTGACTATATAGGGATACTCATGTATCATCACCACTATTTATGAGATAGGATTGATATATTTAGACATATTTCTGAAAAGTCCCTCTTCAAAAGTGATCGTATTCTCGGAATGAAAACTTTCATTAGTTGCAAAAACAGGTCGAGAAAATCTTATTTGAATGGTCATGGTCAATATTTAAATGACATATCCATTACGACGAAGGCACATTTTAATACCGCACACATTTTGCATTAACTGAGAAATCAATTACTTTCAATATAAACACTTTCTCATTATTTTCATTTCTTACACTCAAGCGGAGTGAAGTTCATGTCCCAACTAGTCTACAAAACATGCCTAATGAGCGATCATAATGGTTTTCTTCGGTTTCTTAAGTTTTAAAGTGTTCAGGATTCGCGTCAGTTTGCCTGGCTTTTTCTTCTTCTCGTCGCTAGAACCACTTCTCTGACTAACACTGCACAGAGACCGACTCTCGCCTTTCATGGAGTCTGTATTGAGGCAGTCGAGGTCGTTCATCGAGATACTGCGATTTGTGGACGGGAGGAAGAGGTTCTCGTCGAGGTAGTCGTTCAGGTAGGAGGAGGGAGGCAGCTCCACGATGTTGATCTGCGGCGGCGGCGGGGGCCCGGGCGGGGCCAGCAGGCGGGGCCCGGGCGCGGCCAGCAGGCGGGGCCCGGGCGGGGCCAGCAGGCGGCGCGGCCCCGCCCCGCGCGCCAGCTCTAGCGACTGCTTCAGCTTCTGCCAGAAGTCGTACAGGGCGCGCTCCTCGTCCTCGTTGTAGTACAGCTTGTGATAGAACGCCAGGTGCGACGGCAGCTGGCACTCACGGTACATTATTGGAATAATTTTGTGGTAGCTTGACTCTGAAATGAAGTAATCATTATGGATTTATGCTCGGGTTCTATCTTGATCGAATGCATAATTAGTAACCAAAATGATTAAAGTCGAATGTCCAAACAACTGAAATGCTACTAGATGGCTTTATTAGATATCATATTGTTACCTATTTTTGATAAGGGTATTAAGTTTCTTAATCATAACAACTACTTATTTAAATTTGCGCTCAGGTGTTTTGTACATCTAATTTGGTAAACAATACATTTTATTGTAGGCCTATGTGTTTCAGAGGTTTACAAGTGTTCTTGACTTACCGATGCTGACGGCCTGAGCGTAATCTCTATAGAACGTGTTGGCTTGGCTGCTGAGGAACTCTGGCGAGCAGACCAGGATGATGCGCTTGCACCGCTCTGAGATCAGCTGCGCCACCGGAGCGTACGGCGTCATGTGGCCGGCCTGCAGGCTGTCCTCAGTACACATCTGGAATTTGATGTATTTGAAGTTGTTACTAATGTTAGGCATAATAGGCATGCGGTGGAGTGTCAAGCCAAGTTCAAGTTATTATATTTATTTCATGAACTAGTGCATTTTATAAATAACAGCACAATTAATGCTAACTGTGGTACGTAGACTGAAAATTTTGGTAAATTATTCAACCCATTAATTAAAGGTTTGTTAATAAATAACACCATTTGGACTATAAGTTCATCACTTATCAAACATTCTATGTTATGATAAAACTTGAATATTTTAAGCCAAAAATGAGAATGGGAGCAATTAATGAAAGTCGCGTTTCTAGAATGTTTATCTCGTCAATCTTTAGCCTATCAACAGGTTTATAATTAATTTAAAAACATTATCATGAAGCAATCTATTTGAAATATTTCACAATAATTTAATTCAAAATAAATAAAGTCTGCGGTTACATAATCAGATTACAACGGCCTTATAGATAATGTACTGTAATTTGCGTTTTATCGACAATAAATCAGTTTGAAGAGAAACTATTAAATGTATGAGTTATCTATTTTTGCGTCGGTATCGGTACGTGAGATAGCTGTCGTCTTATCAAAGTAGCCCTCGACCTTTAATATTATTGATAATATTGTCAATGTGTTTTATTTGCTTTGCCCAGGTAGATTTGGTGCGGAATTTTAATTAAAAACTTACATTTGTAACGAATTTGTAGTCTACCTAAAGTTGGGCGTCAATATAATTCCGAATAGGTTTTTGCGAAACACAAATAGATACTCTCATATAATTTACTTGAGAAAAAACTGCTATTTTTTTCATAAATCTTCGATTGTAGTTTACACTGGTTAAAATCAGTAATGAAACAAAATTTTATGACGAGATCGCTTAAGGCTAAGATAAGGCTAAAATTATAATACAACTTTAATCTATCAAAACAGCTCAAATCGGACTCATGCGCCAAGTACATTAAGTTCTTTAGGACAAATCCCATTAATAAAAGGTGTGTTACAGATAACACTACTTGGATAACTAGTTCTTCATATTGTTATCAGCATTATGTTCAGGAACCTCAGCAGGTGTGACCAAGTAAACTTATCTATGATCTTCAACTACTTATAATTTGTGATAGATAGGTAGTATAGGTACTATAGATTATTACGCTTCATTAATAAACAATGATAGCACAAAAAGCAGACGAGCATTTCAAAAACTGTTGTTATTTAGTATGTTGCTGAATAGGCTTGGTTTGTTTCAAGAACACATTTATAGAAACCATATTCGTTAAGTCAGCATCGCCCACACAAGTAAATACTTCATTCTAGGTCACTAGGCACTAACATTTAACTAGCTAAACCTGAAAAGTTTTTAACCGCACATGACAAAATGTTTTGCAAAGAATTTATTAATTTATGAATGATTATCAGGATGAATATGTCTAAATGATACCTGGAAGCCTTCAGCTCTCATTCGCTCCAGCAGCTCATTGACAAATGCCTTGTCTTCTTTAGCGTAAAGCACAAATGCATCATAGTGCTGCTCGTGACCAGGTCTGTCGTCGTAAGTGATGGCTCGAAACACTTGCTCCTGATTACTGTTGCTAGTGTTATTGTTGTTGTTATTTATTGCAATTTGATTCTGTCTATTAACTGAAATACAAGAACGAATTACAAATAAGTACTTGAACAAGCTTTTTTTAAGACGGAGACATTTCTTTTCTAGGGTGTTCAATAGTAATGAGTATTAAATATTCCTTTACCTACTAGTTCACCTCTCTTCATTGCCTCTCTGAGATCTTCACTTAAGTCGTCGTGCACGTCATAGCGGTCTAGGCGTACTAAATGATTTAGTAGCTGACCGATAGTGGCTGTGCGGTCCTGTTGCCAGATGTCCAATACCTCAATAGTTTTGTTGGGACGCATCTGGATATATGCAGCCTTTTCTGATGAAACATTGACAAGGTAGGCCAGGCCCCGCCAGTCTCTGTAATAATGTATATAGAAATGAATTTTAAAATGGATAAAGAACCGCTAACTCTTATTACTATCAGGTCTGCTTCCAGTCTAACCGCATTCAGTTAAAAGTTATTACTAGTCAATAGATAAACAGTCTCATTTTAAATAGCATTTGGTATATATAAACATTGAATCCATTAAGGTAAGGTTAAACAATTAGATGTTATTCTCTACGCATATTAATATTATAAAAAAGCATCTAAAAGGCACTGCCTTAATCAATGCTTTTATATTAAGGTAGAACAAGCAGCTTTAAAATACCTACATGTCTTTTAGTCTTACTACTATTATAAAGGCGAAAGTTTGTAAGTATGGATGTATGGATGTTTGTTACTCTTTCACGTAAAAACTACTGAATGGATTTGAATGAAAATCTACCACAATATAGCTTATACATCAGAATAACACATAGGTTACAATTTTTGAGGTTTCTAATGTGAGGTCGTAAAAAAACACATTTTTTGCGCTTACATTGCAAACGCTGACTGAATCCTACAAGATAGATAGAAGGCAGATATATAGATAGAAGGCTGGTATAAATTATAACTTATATCTTCTAACCATGCGGACGAAGTCGTGGGCAACAGCTAGTGCTATATAAATCATGCTATTAAATAGGCATTGTTAAAATTGTAATCAATTTGTAAACATTCAATAATATTTGTTGTTTTTATAAATTAGCATTATTTCCCCTTACAAAGTGTTCACACGCTACTCTAGTGACAGTTATCTCATTTCCAAGAATTTCTTGGCAGTAACTATTGTTATTTTAGCTGAACCTAAGAACATTTTTAAATCTGGGTTTTCAGCAAGCACATTGCTGGGTTTTCTGTCATAAAAATGAGATCCAGAAAAAAAAAATGGATGTATGAAAAATAGATGTAGTCCGATTCTCAGAGTTTGAGCCATTTGGAGGAGTTCAATTATTCACACCGGGACACAAGAATTTTATATATTAGATTGGATATATAAATATAGGAGCAACAATGAGTTACAAAAATCCATTAATATAACACAAGATATTTTAGTATTATTGCTAAAGTAGGAATTAAAATTTTGTATGCTTAATGATGTTACAGTAAATTCACTACTCTAAATTATTGACCTAATCTATTTATAGAGATGCCATATACACTAAGAATATTAATTGAAAGTGAGTAGTATGAAGTTAATGATTAATTGTTATCACAACAGCTACTTCCTTATAATTGCTATTTAATACTAAACAAATATGTAAGCATCCTAATGTTAATGAAGTAGAGATGCAAGGCAACAATTATATCAATAAATGAATGAATGAATAACATCTTCTGCCTCAACCTTATGTCTTGAAACAATAACAAGCAATGTAACAGGAAAACATATCAACGGAACAACAAACCAGTCAGAAGTCAATATCCAGTTCAATATTGTTTTGTGTTGCTTTCAAAAGATACTCAAGATAAATCTTGACATGTTCTTTAATTTAAAAAAGCGAATAATATACTCAATTAGTTTTGTAACAAAAAAGAGTAACAAGGAGTTTTGTTTGCTCGTTATAGGGTAGGGTATGTGCAGTAGTACATATTTGAAAGCTAGTTATTTACACAAAAAATATCACACCTGGGTAGCTTTTCGGGTCCATCGGTTGGAATTATTTTAGGTGTATCCAACAAACATGTTAATAGTTCTCGACTCCGCAGTGGAAGACATGACACAGGCAACGAATGTATTTCGTTATCAGCCTTCATATTTCTTGCTTATTAACTTTCAGAACATACTCATTTCAGCTACAAGATTATCTTAAATGTTAACAATAATATTTTACGTATGTTTTCCTTAAAATTAGGTCTCAAAATATCGTCAAAATGACAAAACACCTCACGCACAATGTAAGAGCACAGATAAACAATGAGTAATAAGGTAAATAAAAAGAGCCAGTTTGTAAGATTTTGAAGTTGGCAACACAAGTGCTATAAAATAAAAGGTAATTTTAAATCCATGAAATATGAATATTATTACGATTATACTTAGTGTAAGTGATGCTATCATTTTATAGTGCCTATTTCACAAAATTACAAGAGGTTAAATACTTTCTACCTTGTGTGGGACGCCTTACTAGAAGCTCAGTTATTAAGTTGTTAGTAATCATGAATTTAGTTTATTTAAGAATGGATAATTATTACACCCTTTATACGTCCCACAGCTGAGCATAGGCATTGATCTCACGATAGCCCATTGAGCGTTTTAGATTATCTTATTCCAATATTTTGATTAAATTAATTTGGATTAATTAATAAACTACATAATTATAACTTTTGATTCATAACGTAGATGGCATATAACGTTTGCATTGGGATCAAATCTGCTAGCTCGATCTGCCTGTCCTTCCAATAACTGAATAATTGGAAGGAGAAAGGTATTATTTTTAACTTTTCTTTATATCACTAATGTGCTATACGTACGATACAAATAAGTTGTACCTTAGTAACAAAAACTCTTCATCGACGGCTCCTACAAAGGCATGCCATCTCTTCATGACCGCACAAATACTTCAGCAGGTTGTTTTATTGTGGCTGGGTAATTCTATGAGCAGTGCCGATTATCTGCTATAGGTTTTCAAATTCTCTCGTTAGTTTTGCTATAATACTATGTAACTTGTGTACGGTTAACGCTCATTTTAAAAGTGTGGTACAACTTTTTGTTCGTCTAATCAAAGTGTGTAAAATCAAACAAACATTATAATTGAGACGCTTTATTGTCATTCACAAGTGCATTCACTATCCCACTACAATCTACAAATGCAGAATAAGTTATTACATATCATTACACGAATATTCATACCACACAACGATGTTATATAAACTTTTTGTTATTAAACTAATTAACATCATGACGATACTAAGCCTATAACAGGACGCAGGCCTTTTTCCTTATAGAGAAGGTTCGAGCAATGATCGTTACGCTTGCTCACTGCGAGTTAGCGAATGCCTACAGATTCCAATACATGGAATCCAGGTTTCCTCAGGATGTTTTCCTTCACCGTTTGTCAGTAGCTGTTAGCATTATTAAGAATTTGGAATTGAAAGGGTCACATAGTGCCCGAGTTAAAATTTCATTAATTTGTATAACATCATCATATGGCAACATTTTCACATGTTAAATACAGAAAGTTAACAAAAACAGTGCTCTAAGAACAGTATATACAATAACTACTAGGTTAATAAGCTCTTTTATAAATGGAATGTTCAATTTTGACTTCTTTTTATTACGAAGCACGTTTATCAGGGCTTAGCACCACGAACGTTTTGACAAAAAAATGCACAATAAATTAAACGAATTAAAGCTAGGTAAACAATATTGTTCTAACCACATTAGGTACATTCTCGTAGAAACTTCAGAATACATTGAAGTTAATAAATTAGTATTTTAAAATTATTGTTTGCATTATTAACATTATTAGTGAGAAAGGTTGTTGGTAACACTTGAAATACATAATGTACCACATATATAAGTAATTATTGATACATAGATATAGTCTATAAACCTGTTAGCTACAACTTTTTTCTTCTTATAGGTACTTGCTACTAACTTGTCCCGATAGATATAAATATGGAACAAGTAGAACTTTACTGTAAATCTACATCTAAACATTTACAAATATTCGGGGCATCAATCCTCATAGACAGATTTTAATTACTTCAACATTTGTTAAGTTATGATACACCCAACAATTGACTTCCGAAAATTTTAATAGTTATAAAAATTGTGCTTTTGCTCACAGCCGGACGACAATCTAATAGATTTAATAATATTCTTTTTCTAGAAAAAACTCTATAGGTACAACTTTTTTTGTATTGTCTATACGGAAAGTCGCTCGACTAATCAGACATGCCTTATGAAAAAGTCTAGTAATAGGAGACTATTTAAGACATCAGATAATTGATTTTAATTTGTACAAGTTCTCAACAGGAATACATTTTCTATGATATGTTACGTTGCAAAACGGGCATAATTGAGGTAGGTAGAAAGGGCAGCAAGGATCAAATAAGATTGGAAGTGTCGCGGTAACTGGGCAAAAAGTAAAAAAGCCATGAGTGTCTAGAAATGGTTGCCCATAGCACCAGAGAAAGAAAAAGGTGTTCGATCACCTGAGGACCGATGTCGACCACCACCGTTCCAGTTTGAAAGCGAGACAGGGCGCTATGTGTTGAATAGCATTATCTATCTTCCACAACTGCAACAGTACTTTAAAGACTCCCGCCCTTCCGTCTCCGGCTTCATACTGCGAGAGTATGTTAAAGCTTAATAGAGAACATTGAAAAGACTGGGACAAAAAAAACTGAGAATCATATAAAAAGCTGAAAATAGATGAGGAAAGCTGTGACGAGGCATATTACTCATAGCGAGAAATTTACAACGGAGTTATCATAGTGCGTCAGCACAATTTGTAGATAAAATATATAAATATAACAAGAAACGTGCGTATGCAATGATTTGCAACATCCTAACACAGATAGGTTGACAATTAAATTAGTCTAAAGTTAATATAAATATTTAAATAATGCATTTTGAACATATCTGGGCAAGATTACGTATACGTTATTAAAACTTGCATACAATTCTATTCCTGAAGCTGAAGTTCTACTAATTACTAAGTACTCAATTGGCTCATTATATTTACATACAATATATATTTTTTCTATACTTTCTACCTATTTATGATGATTATATTTAATTATTTGTCGTTTATAATAAGACATAAGAATTATTAGGCTAACGACCACTAGCGTAAATCTTCACAGACACTTGAATCTGGTAGATAGTATGGGAGCCTCTGCCATCAAGTATTAGGACAGAATCTATATTCCTACTCTTCTACAAACTCTTTTTTTACAATTTTCACGTCCATTCGGCCCTTCGTCCACAAGAAGTCAATAAGGTTGTTTTTCTTTTACTTTACCTAGTACATTCTTATATGATGATATCCGCTAGTAGTCAGTATTATTTACTCTAATTTTGAGGCGCATTTGCGAACAATAATAAAATGATTAATAATTTGTAAATAAAATCTTAATGGCAAGACGTTGTTGGATCACTCATATTGTTTTTAATACAGCTTTTCTAGGGGTCAAATCATTCTACAGCAGAGCCACAGGGCTCATGAATCCTTACAACACCCTTAACTCAACGACATAAGGGTCATATTTCTTTATAAATAATAGGCATTGATGCTTTTCGACTCCGCTGAAGTATAAATTGGCATTCAATCACTGTAAAAAGTGTTTGTATATAAAATTAGGTATTAAAAATAAATATATCAAAATAATAATAATAACATTCGTAAATAATATAGCTCTTAAATAATAACTGTTAGGCAAGCATAACATAGTCACAGAAGAATATAAGAAAACAAGTTATAAAAGATTTTCCTAAGTTACAAATAGATTGACTCACCTGCGCGTGCGTTGCTATGTGTGAGTGATATTGACCGCATTATTACTATTGGAGATAAGCTGTCCCGGCGAACCATGTACCTACGGCCTAACAGTCGATAATAACAATGCAGACAAATATTCATGTCTTTTTTGCAACTTTTGCAAATTTTGTCACCGTTTAAACGCTCCCTGGTCCTTTACGAATCGGTTCAGCCGTTCTCGAGTTTAAGCCAGACTAACGAACAGCCATTCATTTTTATTTATAAGAAGATTCCACTTGTGTGGCAATGACACACGAACTAAAGCTGTGTTTAGTGCATTTTCCTTGTATATTAACGAGGGTTACACACACATGGCACCGCGCGCAGAGATGAGTTAAAATTGATTATACGTTGTTACAGTGTCAATGTATTTACATGTATTGTTGATATGACGTCCACTAACACTACGAAGTTACACTATCCTCTACTGTAGAGTACAATATTAAATTAAATGATAAAAATCGATAAGCCAAATTAATAATCTAAAGAAAATCCTTTCACTGTACGCCACAGACGCGATACATAATCTTTTATGTCTTCAATTTCACTAGAAAGTGGATGTCAAGAGTTCCATACGATTTTATATGGAAACGAAATATTTTGTTTAGTAGAAATACATTTAATATGTAGCGTACAGTAAAATAAATTCTTCACATTGAAAGTTTCTTGTGTACCTACATAATTTGTAAATATTACAAATTGTTTTTGTCATCAGTCTTCACCGGTATCTTTGAAAAAGATCGTATAGCTTATGAACTATACAAACGATTTAACTTAAAATGTCTTTGGGTTTAAAGTCAAGTTTCTTTTCAGCAAATATTAAGGGTATATATCTCTTTACAATTATTGTTTTTAATCAATTATAAAATACTGGAAATATTGAAAAGCGGTTTGTGAAAGAATAAGACTTGATCTTGTATCGTAGTAGATCAACTTCAAAGTAGTAAAAATAATTGTCTTATATTGTTCTACACATTGGCATTGTTCATACTTTGATATGTTTTGTTACTTAAATCATAAATACCTTAAAAAATGTGTCGAAATATGCGGAAAAGATTTCTAAACAAAGTTTCACTTATCTTGTAAATCTAATCCTACCAATAAATTATCTGTACAATGAAGTTTTAATTTATTTAAATCTTTGCCTTTTGTTTGTCTTTATGTCGTAGAAAAATATCTTTATTTTTGTGCCCAGAGGCAGTATTTACACACGTTTGATTCGGACTCCTAAGCTAACCGTAATTCTTTCTGTATACTTATTACAAACAGTCTAAGAGCATTCTAGCTCATTCTCGAAACCCAATCAGTCCCGTTACTGTTCCACTTGTGAAGAGTAACTTCGGCAAAGCGTCGGCTAAATTCGTTCAAATGAATTCAAACTCATTTTGAATTCGATTTTGGAGAATATTCGAGAATCGTCGATGCAACTCGGAACGTTTATTGTCATCGAGCATTCGAGTTTAAAATGTTTTTTCTGGTAAGCCAGTGTAAGAACCCCTCTCATCTTAAATTCGAACGATCCGCCCTCTGGCTGAACAAAGCCAGAACTAACCTTATCCCATGATCGAATTTAAACATTACCAATGAGGGCAATTGGCAATTGGCATACATTTAACGTATGCTCTTAAATCCTGACTTACTTCCAAGTAGCGACTTCAAGAAGATAAAGAAGCAGGTGTCGCCTGCCGACATGTGATATCAATTATGAGCGGCTCTCTTGCCCTGCATGTACCCCTCCCAGCGTTTCGCCGTGTTGATCAGTATGGGGTCACTGTCCAGGCCCGCGAGGAGGTACAGCTGGTTGACATGTGTAGCGTGGTAGTCCCACCTTGCAATATTAGGGCTTACTCCCAGCGTGAAGTGCCTCAGGTCGTAAAAGCTCCCGCTACCGGTGTCGAACAGCGGCAGAAGGGTCTTCAGTGACGTCATACCGTCATCAAACATTTTCTTGGCTAAAGATATAGAGTTCTCACCTTCTATTACGTGTAGGTCGTAGAGACCGAGGAGAGTGTAGATGAATCCGTTGAGGACGAACAGAGGTGGTTTGGTGGGATACTCCTCGTACCTGAAATAAAAACAGTCTTATTATGCTGTATTTTGTAGTGCTATATTTAAGAGCTCTGGCGACGTTTTTTTTAGCCCTACTCCTAGAATTAGCTAATTTAAATATGATGAATGTTCATGCATTATGAAGCACCGACTAAATACGAGAGTCGTCGCAACTCGGTTTTTATTTCGTCCCTAAGGATCTGACACTTTCGGCTTCGCTCCCCGAGGTTGTCCTTGACCATTGCCTTATCATAAAAATAATCTAATGAAACTCGAGCTTATTAAACTAACCAGACATATTTATCCATCCACATGGCCTTGACCCCGCCGGCGTGGCTGGGCACGTCCAGCAGGTAGAGGGCGCGCTTGGCGGCCTGCAGGTACGTGGCGTCGCCGCTGCGGTAGTACGCGCGCGACAGCAAAGAGATCGCGTGACCCTGACTCATTGCCGAGTGCCTGCGGATGAGTGAATATGGTATAGAAGACAAGTAGCTATGTTTAGTATAGCTTTGAAGCTTAGAAATTAAGCTTCAAATATTTTCCATGAAACATATAAAATGACGAATAAAATGCAGAATTATTGATGTACATATCAGCATAATTACCTGCAAGGATTAGGCTTATTACGACTACAGCGGTGATTAATTTAATCCAAAATTAACCTTGATGTGACATATGTATACGTTAAAACTATTAATTTACGGCTACCTGAGTCTACTGAACAATAAGGGCAGATATTTTCCCAAGATTTTATACACACACTTTCTTGTTTCTCAGTGGTTTTGGTTGGATTTTTGTCACTCAATTTTCAGTCACTTCCCGATAAGCTAGCAATTATTTGTACCCAATTACGTTTCGATTTGTTTTCCAAATCAAAATTTTTTATTTCAAGTAGGACGTTTTCCAGGCACTTTAAAAACATTAAGGTGTCTAGTTTGATAGATGGGATGGATGGCTCTAGTTTGACATAGCTCACCAGCCCGGCTTGAGCTCGGCCACGCCGGCCGCCATCCTGCGGCGCACGGGGATGGGCCAGCCGCCGCCGCGCGCGCGCTGCGCCCGCACCAGCCAGCGCGCCGCCGCGAAGAACTGCAGCATGTGCTCGCTGCTCGACACCGTCACGTTGTCCAGCGCGCCGCTGCCGCTCAGGATCATGCTCGAGATCTGTAGAACATGCGTGTGAACATGAAGTAAGGTAATTACTAAGTTATGGTACCAGATGGCGTTGTACGGCAACTTAAATGACACAATGTGTTGTAAAATATAGTGTAAACATGCTTGATCGCCATGAAATCATTGTCTTGTTCTGAAGGCTTAAGGTTTCAGTTATGCATTACGGATTCAGGCAAGTTGTCTTACTACTGAAGTTTTTACTATGGCTATAGATGATGCTTAACCTCAGATCCCGACAGAATAATTTTTGAATTAAAGATCAGTAAAATATAAAAATAATAGCGACATACTTTTAATGTCAGTACTAATTGTACCTTAAACTTATTTCTAGGAGACCGTCTTTTCGGTCGATCTTGTAGTGCCCAGCCTTTTTGCATGTCGATGATAAGATCTCGAGTGATTCGTCTCCACTGTTGATCTGTCCCAATGCCGTAGTATATGTGGTCATCCTGGAAGAACCGCATTCAGCATTAAAATCTCGATGGAATGAAAGATAGAAAAAAAATTGTGGGAACAGTAAACATACCTGCGCACTGATCAACTGCGTACTGGTTACATAATGTAAGTATACAGTCTCTTTTTTGTCTTTATTCTGCAAGACAACTGTCAGGGAGGAGTTCGCTTTCATCTGGATATCGACACTCATCACGAAATCCTGCGTGAGATTCACCTTTAGCCAGACCTGGCTGGACGCGTGGTCTGACGTGGAAAACCTCAGCACGTTGGACTGCACTGACGAATCAAACTCTCGCGCCATGTACGCATCCTTACTGATTATCCAATTCTCCAAATGCTTCTCCCCATCATCTATGATCCGTCTTTTAGGTTCTGCTTCAGTTATGTGCTTGCTGTAGTGTGCTAGCCCGAACTGCGCGATCTGTGTTGGGTAGTAGAAACCTTTCGGCTCCCACTGCGTGCTGACGGGGACGCCTTCGATCCCGCTGATGCATTTGACCCTGTCCCGGACTTCCACGTTGTAATTCTCGAAGGTGGTGAAGGTGCCTCTTGGATCATACCTTTTCTTCGGATGGTAGATCTTACCGTAACTGTGAGACCATTCGAATTTCTCTACGCCATCTGCTGTTGTCATTTTGCCGTAGATCTGTTGAAAACATTACATAGAATATTATCTGGATGTGACAAATAATTGAAATATTATTGAGCTGTTCTTGAATAATACCTCAAAGTACTTGTGCACGAGTGAGAAGGGCACGTAGACCTCGTCTCTGTCGCGGTCCCGCCGGCACGAGACTGAGTACTCGCCGTTGATGGTGCAATCGATCATGTCCATGTCGCTCGCACCGCGCTCCAGTGCGTTCGACAGGACTGATCCGACTGAGAGCAAAAAGTTTATTTGACATTTGTATACCAACATTGTGAACTATTCTACTAATTTGGACATGGATCAGTCAAATATTCCCTAAAAGATGTCAACTATGTGGACCTGTCAGCAAATTTTCCAAACATCAGTGATGATTAGTGACATTCTTAACTGTTTATCGACAGCATGACAGATAAGGGTTAATTTACTGCATTGTAGCCATGTGTGATATGTCTGAATTATTTTGTAACCATACTATTTCCCAAACAAAGAGAAAGGGTAACATTATCACATAGTACATCTTTGACTAAAAACAAAAGACTAATTGTAACTTACTGGGTCTCCGGGAGAGGTCTCCACAGTGGCCCCAGAACAGCGTGAAGATGACCACGGCCGCGCAGAGCGCGCCGAGCGCCACGCGCATGTTCATCCGGATCAGCATCATTGCCGCCACCTATATATTATAATATGATACCTTCTAAATGGTGGGTTATCAAGGGGCTAGGATTGGGCCATAAGACACAGTGAAAACATGATAACCAACAAATAATGATAACAATTGACAGTGTACATATTATATTTTTATAACACATGGGTGAGTTATCAGAACATGTTAGAGTTAAATTTGTGTATTTTTTTCAATTTACTTTCCTTACAAATTTAGATTTTGACTATTAGATAAAAATACAATTGGGACATCTTACATTTACATCTACTTTTAGAAAGGAAACTTAAAACTGAATTACCTTCCATTTGTCTAACCTGGCCACAAAAACTAAAATTGCTACATTTGTCAGCTATGCCGAATTATCCAATGCTAGTTAGACTGATTAGCAGTATCCCCAACCAATTGTAAAACCGAAATTATACTTACCATACTTAAAAACTATTTGTTGTAAGGGTTTGTTACAGTTGTTATTAACAAAGTAAGCTGAGCCCCAGTTTAGATGACTGTTGAGCTATTACAGCCTATTTACTTTTATAGAATAACTCTAAATAGTAGTCAATTTATAGTATTTAAGCAAACTATTGAATTGAATTGAGACAGGGTGGTAAGTCTTAAAATACTTCGCGACTGAGTGTTTCTTTGCTTCATCAATAATTTCAATTTGATAAAAAAATTAAGTGCTTGGTTGTCATTTGTTTACAGTTACAACATGGACATGGACTGAATTATAAGACAACAGAAAAAAGATATCATCATCACTCTTCATTTATGTAAGGTCTTTGAATAAACATGAACTGATGTACCTTTGAGTCATGGAGGCGATGTTAACATGCAGTGCAAAACGAAAACATAAAACAACCAGCTAAATATAACTCCACCGTACTTAGCGGCCCTACGCTATGGAATTCGCGTGGGCGTTCCAAATTTGAATACAAACTAACAACATGACAAAACAGTATACTGCCAGTCATAGTATCTTCCTTTGAACTCCAAGGTGCATTAGTACGCGGTCTAAATAATTAAGTAAACACAGTTTGTACTAATATGTACTCACTTTGTACACACGAGTAACATTCCATCCGTTCTTAAAATACGTGTAGTGAACCACACGGATATTTCTCATAAGAACTATCACATCACTTGTAATTCTGTTTTAAAATTTGATGTTAACATTTATTTACAACTTATTGAACTATTTACACATGAATTATTATTTTGATAACGAATTAATTCGGCTCCGACTGTGAGACAGCTTGCTTTCGATTGCAGCTGACTTTTGACAGTTTGCTGACAGCTGATTTTGTTTTCTCATAGTAGATCTGTACTTTTTCATGTTTTTTTTAGAAAAAATATAATAAAACATGAATAAAACGAATATGTATTCAGTAGCTTTAATATTTTTATACTTTTCGAGGGGATTATCTATTCACAGGTTTCAGTTAAAACAATTTTATGACCATTGTGAGAATATCATCCTTGATTGACAGAGCGGTTCATTCCATGCATAATTAAACAAAATTAATTGTAACGAACAAAAAAGAAGTTAAAGACTAGAAAAGGGGCTTTTTTTGTATTTGATAATATAATAAAATTGTTATGCCAAGAATTTAATGAGCAGGATCTCTGGACATCCCAAACTTACACCTTTTTATCTCTTGCCTTCTCTAACTATTAGACTTTTGCCTACGACTGCACTCTCATGGATTTGTAACTTTGTTACAAGTCTCAAACTTAGCAAGACTATTACTCGAATAAGATACAAATCGAGCTCAATTTGCTATTATTTTTTTTTGGTAATTTTACTTTATTGTTTTCAACTCTCATGCGTTGTCGTTTGGTAACCAATCGACTTGTTGAAAGGATACTATAAACCTCTAAAAGCTCTTAGTCGTAAACACAAAGATGATACCTATGTATTTGTTTACATGATTACACCTACCCAATTCTATGACCCGGTACCTACCCACCTCTATAGGAAGTAGGTCAAGTAGTTACCTACAAGTACCAAATAGTTCAGTAGGTATCAAAACAATTAGTAGATGCATAATGGTCCAACCTTATAAAAAATAGAAACAATTTTCCTATGTCGTTAGAGAAAGTAATTAAATTAATACGAAATCAAATCCAGAATCAGATAACTCCGTAACAATAAAGTTTTTGACTTGATTCACATGATTGGCTTGATTTCATAGCCAAACTTCGAGACAGTAATACGGCTTCTGGCCATAAATGGGTTTATCTTTAATGCGATTTTGCCTCCGCCGACTAGACCGCGACTAATCGGATCATCGTGGTCGTGTGACATACACCTACTGCCTGATTGCTCTCCACCACACACGATCTGCGGCCGTGTGCCGTGTGCCGCTACCACTAAAGTTTGCGTTACGTTCGTGTTTCTGAAGGTTAAGATAAGTTATTATTACGTTAGGTATTTATCAAATAAGCTTAATGTAATAAATAAAAAGTCATCCGAAAAAATATTAATAAAATATGTTTGTGCGAGAACTAGTTAAAGCAAACTCACTCCATAAAACAGGAACATTTCGCGGAAGATGTTTGCCTTTACGGTTCGTTACAACATGCAGTACTGTACTATACTACAATAAATATAGAGTGTTATCTGTGCATGTTATCTAAATAGTGTAATCAGTGCACGTATGTGGAGTGTATCAGGGGCAGGCGGGCAGGTCGCATCCGAGCGATCGCTAACTCGCTCCATTGGAAGCCGGCGAGGGAAGCGGGTCAGTGTGCGCGGCAACTGGGTCAGGGCGGATGCACCACCGCGGCCGCGCTCGGCTGCGCTCGGCGTCTCTCGGCTGGCTCCGGCGGCGCATGCGTGCGGCCCCCATCGATCGCCGCCCACGCGGCGCAGCGCCGCTCAAGTGCTCCGCGAGTCGCGACGCGAGTCCCGGGCTTGGCCCTCAACGATGGCGGCGTGAGCGCGCGCCGCCCGCGGCCTCCGGCGGACATGCCGCGATGGCCAGAGAGGTAACCGCGACGTGCCCGGCGCCCTCCGCCGCCTCCGCCCTCTTATGTAACCGGTGATCGCTGACACGCCCGGAGACATGGTTACTATCACCGCTGTACCGGTGGCCGCGAGCCCCGCGCTCTGTGAATGACCCGCATAGCCGCGCCGCATCGTGCCACGCTTGACCCCTTGTTACCGATCCCCTCGACTCGGGCTTTTAGATAGCGTTACAGAATCCGTTACTGCCCCCTAGAAAACATAGAATAGAGCCATGGTCCCAGTGCATCAGAGTGGTACTTAGTGGTGAAGCCTGTGTGTTATAGTTAGTTATGTACTGTGGCGGGGATCTGCCCCGGCACGGCCATGTATGCGTGCGGTAGTGCCGCAGCCGGCGTCCCCCTCGCTCTCGTGCCGCCAGCCATGCGTCCGTCTCGCTCGCTCTGCCGTTCACTGGCGCTGCACATGCAACCTGCATTATTCAGAATCAGTGCTAACTAGTATGGTGTCCCTTGTGAGGAGTTCTTTAACACGAACACTAAATATCACCATCAACCTGTCTCTTTAAACCAGTCCCATGCTCGTCACCTCTGTGATCTACTATCTATCTGCTCACACATTGTTCACCCCTCCGTGAACATGGTATAAAAATTCTGTAAATCAAAAGTAAAACGCATACTTATAGTATCCCATTTTATACACGTGAATATTGGTTGAGCACATGCGTAGCACACCCGTAGCAGGACGAAGCGACTCTGTAGTCTGCTACTGTAGCATTGCGTAGAATGTAGCTTTATGATATCGTTCGTAGATCTTGGAGTATCGTAGAAGTTGATATTTTAAATCTATTTGATTGTCATGTCACATGCCTGTCACCCTCATGGATATCTATGTACGTATATTTATTATGTATTATTATATTAAGTATTTCACAGTTCACAAACACCCACATTATTACAAGCTTACACATTATTATTATTCTTTGCTAAATTGTTCTGTAAGACATGTTGACTGATTGATTGTGTTATTAGGTGTTTTAATTGATTTCCGGCAGATACTTAGGTATCTACGAAGTGTTGGTTTCGTGTTTATTGAACTATGATATATTCGTGCCTTTATGACTGTTTCATTACTAAAAGGTTTCTTCAATTCTTAGGAGCTCGTTAGAAAGGCATTGCTTACTTTTTGGAATATCGTTTTTACACTATTGAGACTATAGTTTAGTAGCCGCGCGCTCTACTGGGAACCATAAAACTTTGGGTTCAGTCCCTGTTAAACTAAAATGAGTCGTTACAAGAGTACGATAGCATACAAGGATAGTGCAACAGGCACCTAGTATTATATAGCTGCTATTGGTTTCTAGCAATCGGATGATTTAAAATTTACTACCTTAAAACACAAACTATAAAATTAAACAACACTGGCTGTTGCCTGCGGGCCCGCTCGCTATCGAAAATCGGGATAAAAAGTACCCTATAGGTTAATTCTGGTTATAAACTATCAGTGTACCAAGTTTCGTCTAAATCCGTTCAGTTGTTTTTGTGTGAAAGAGGAAAAACGTGTATATATATACAAATTTTCGTGTTTATAACATTATTAGGATTAAGGGTTATTAGGAATATCCTAGTACTTATCCTAGGACTTTAAACATCATTGTTCTTCAAGCTTTGCGAATGAAAACGATCGTAATATCTTCGAATGTTTACTAGAAACCCTAATTTTAGCATTCATTGTGCTTCTGAAACGTTCACTGGCAAGTTTAAAGATTAAGAATGCAAACATTTCTTACTTGTGCACTATAACTACGACTTTTTATTTATTTGTAGTTAATGGTTATGTTGTAAATAATTAACCTATTCATTTTTGAAAGCTATCGTAAAGACGACACTGTACCATAATCTGGCCACCTTTTAATTAATTTAATTGATATATAAAATTACGCGACACGTTGTTTGTTTGTAATGGAAGTATAAACTACTGAACAATCTAGATTATTGTTTTTTTTTTTTGAATATTATAATGCAACTACCAGCAGTAGGGGTGACTGAGCAGACAGTACATAAGTGTGGCAGCAAAGTGCTATCAAGGTATAGTTCTTGGCTGAGACGCAATTGATATTATTAATTTTTGTCTGTAGTTCTTATGTCGACTGTAAAGCGGTATGTTATTCGCTGGGTCAGATAATGAAATAATATTTTTTAATTAGAATCAAAATACCGTAGTTCTAAAATGTAAAATAATGATCATTTGAAAACTGAAAACTGTTCAACGTCTCCAATATGGATTCTAGTAAGGTTTATATTGTCTGCCTGCTTCATAGTTGTAGCCAATACTACAAGATAATATAATGAATTAATGTTGCACTAAACATCAAAATCAGAGTCGCATTCAAAAAATAATGTAAACAGAGAAATAATTGTTATAAAATAAAATACTACAACTTTCACATGATGACGTCTAGTCTCAAATTAAGCACAAATTGTACCAGGAGTACAATAAACAGAAAAACATGGAAATTATAGATTAATAACTCAGTGTGCAAACAAGAAACAATATTTGTATGATTACAAAAATTGGTTATGGGTGCGAATCGAACCCACAACCTCCGATACAGTAGTCACGGCCACTAACCACTGGACAGACCCTTGGCGTCTACTCTCTGACTAGAACAGTAAAGCTAGGTTAAAAAACTGCTAAAAACCTGCTTTCATTACTTCGTACCTACTGTGGTCCACAGCAGTGCTTCTGGAAATTCTCACACAAAATTATCACGACGCTATGTTTAGCGCACAAAGGCCGGCAGACGATAAGGACTCCTTTTAAACTCGGTCTCGGGACGGATTTAATTTTTCTTATCAGGATCTTTGCTAAATAATATTTTATCGCTCGTTTTCCGGAGACAAATTTGTTTTGATCAAAAAAAAAATATTTTAACATTTTTTTTGTTCATTAATTCTGGACGCGGAACTTCTTGGTTGGATTGTAATGTTCTCTTAATTTGCATAAAAAATCATAAAACGTAATATATAGAAGTTAAGTTTGTTAGCGTATGAGTTTAAATTCATGTGACAACTTTCTGACTCCGTATTACACCTCTATTTCGGGCATTTCGAAAGAGCATTCAATAGAGTAATCAGCGAGCTAGCTTTTAAATGTTTCGTAAAACTTCTCATATTTATTCATGGCGGGTTACATGTTTTAATCCCCAGTATTGTTATAATATTGAATGTGGCCACACTTTTCAGATAGTATTTATTTATTACTGTTAGTGATAGCTTTTTAGCACGATGACAGCACGTTTTGCAATTTATATAACAGCGTGCATAGTCAGAAAAATGAATCAAAAAGTTTTTTTTCGTACAGGCTTTCAGAATGTTAATATGAATGATTTAAGTTGCACAAAAATTACATTTACAATAAAGTAAGTTTACAATAGTTAAACTTAAGATAGCAAATATCTGAAATGGCCAAATAGGAAGATAAATAAAATACAATCCGGTCGAAAAAACAAAATAATAATACACACATTAGGAAATCCTTACATCTTACTAATTTCATGGACAAATAAGTGTTCTAGTCCTAATAAGTGACAGTAGCTTTTAACCAGATAATGAATATAAACAATGCTTTACACAACAACTACAAAATATATTATGAAATTCTTAAAATATCACCAGATTTAAATTGCAAACTAACAGAAGCGTTGGTAAATCCTCGCAGCGATCGATCCCACGCGGCGGGGCTCACTGGAGATCCTTTTAATTCCTTCGTTTAAGCATTAATCTCCTCATAAAAGATTTTTGAGAGAAGAAGAAACGTTGCTCTAAATTAAAATGATGGGAAATCGATGATTATTATCAGTTTTATGTCAGGGCGAGCGCACTTCGTTATAGAATCGAGTTCAGAAAGTATTTTCATTTAAATCTTGTCTGTCTGTACTTACCGCACTTTGTATAAATGTTTGTGAAAGTCTGAATCGAAGAATGAGATGATTTCTACCTTCCGGTATCTGTCAATCACTTTAATTAGGTTACTTGTTTTCAAAAATAACAAAATCAACTTGTAAAGCAACAGTACTTGTAGTAGTTTTCTCTTACGCTCAAAACAGCCTTGATTAACTCATGTAAAAATAGAATAGTTAAATGCGTACTCATGTTTATTTTGCTCATATGCAAATGTACCAAACATTAAGGCTTAAAAGTCAATACTCACCTTTTTGGTTTATTAATCTCCTTTCTTGGCCAATTATTGATTCATTAAACAAAAATTATAGCGAAATTTGTGGTAGTACTCCTCAGGGATTGTGCACTAAGAAAACGAATTCAATTACAATGTATATTCTGTGGCTGCATTCTGAATTCCTCATTATTTATGAACAGTGTCTGATGGACCAAAACTGTAACAGGGCCACTTAAATTTATAGTTAGATTATTTAACGGAGTTGTTCCAATTTGCTAATTGGTTCAGTCGATACTAACACTATTATAAACAGTTGAATCTGACCTGACTGCTTCATTTACTGACCTACTATTCAGCGAATTTGATTGTTTTCATTATTTCACTTGTTTTCTCCATTAGTAGTCAGTTTTATGCACCTGAGATCGTGTTAGGAGATATTATAGCTCTTCGTATAAATGGATCAAACCAAACTACTTAATCATGGCATCGCCTGTCATGTTCGGTAAGCTATTAATTTATGCATCCCCACGGGGCCTGTTGTACCTGCGGTTAAATATATATCCGCCGGGGATCAGCATTGAAAAATACATTTGTCGTTTGTAACGATTTATTGTGTAAAACAATAATACATTAAATCGGATAAAACTTTTATCTTACCCAAGATATGGCCTCAGAGAAATCTGACTGTTAGTTTGATTATCACTGATGAAATGTTTTATTGCTTAAAATAAATTCAAAGACAGAAATAATTGATATAGTTTTATTGTATTAAAATGAATTATGTTAAATAACAATAACACTTAATATTCCTGTCACAGGAAGTTTGGAGAAGGCTTTAGGCTACGTTAGGTATGTGGTGCAATATTCGCCAGTCTTGTAAAAATAAACGGTTCACACTCCGGCACCATTTCTCCCTCCCTCATTTGTAACCCCTCCCCCTATAAGGGGCAGTCATAAAATGTTGCAGTTTATGTCACCCGCCCCTCTCCGACCAAATTTGTCTAATTACAATGGAAATGATTTTCTCGGTAATTGTATATTTATTGTTTTGTTAATGCTTTAAACATCCTTATTTATCGTAAGTCATGGTGAGTCATTTGATAAATCACGTTATTTGCCTCACAGTCTTACAGTTGTCGTTGATTACATAAACACATGCGACCTTGAAAGTTCAGCATGTGAATGTAAATAAAATACAATTCATTCATAAAGTTCAACTTTACAATATTTCTGTTTTACGGACTACCGAACGGCTGGCCTTCCTCGCATAACAATTATCACAGGTATCATTCAGTTTTTAATAAAAATAAATGGTTAAAGGCTCGCGAGCATCGGGGATCCCCATTAAAGTACTATCAGTCTCGTGATGGCGTATTCCATTCATTTATTAAGCCTTCGCAATACGCTTGTACGACTTTGGTTGGCGAAAGTGAAATTTTTTCGTTTCACAAATACATTCATGAAAATAAAACCATGTGAATTATTGCTAGTTTGAAGGTTAACCCTTATAATATACACACAACTGTGAAACTTTGTCTATCGCTCTGTTTGATAATGAAATTCATAGTTCTAATTTTGGGAATAGCTGAAGCTACAAGAAAGCATCTAGCCATGTGTAATTTGACGTTATATATTTTTGCCACGCCATTTTTAATTAAAACAACGTAAGGTCCTTAGTCCAGGACCTAGTTGGGGTTTTTACAAAACTGATTACATTTCGCATGTGATTTCACATTCGGCTTCAAGACCAATAGAAATGTAATCCGATTAATTAATAATGTGCATCTCCTTGTTTTGGGATAAGTCACCTTTCGCTGAGTTGTGTTGTTGACTGGCATCTTGCCTAGACAATATGTGTATACTATTTTGCTTCACCCAACATAAACACGACTGCAACGTTTAACGGTCAACACTTTCTTTAGAAATCATAAATATTCATCATCCCCCAGTTTTACGGTGAAATAAAATGTCATGAGATCGAGATATGTTGTTAAAGGTCGCAAATAACTTGTGTTTTGTTAACTAAAGTTATTAATCACGGTAAGACGTTGAGTGGGTAGGCAGTGGGCGAGGACACCACACAGCCGGTATGTAGGGTTTTATTACGTTTACCACTCATTGATGAATTACTTGTAAACCCTCAATTGAGGTGGGTGTATAACTCCCACAGAATTCTGTGTGTGTAGAGACCATGTTTCAAAGTTTGCCCTTTTCATATTAAAATAATTAATATAAGATTAGAAGCTGATACAAAACTTTTTTATTTGAACTAGTTAATAGAAATATTATAACAACCCTTATCGGTGCAGCACTTTGCCCTGATTGTACTAGCACTAGCATACCGCCATATCAATTCAAAAAAATCTTTAAAAAAACACGACTTCATAACTATTCACAGTTAATCTCCAAATAAACAATACCGAGTCATTCCACGGGGAAATCGTCACCGTGTCTCGTTGGATAGGTGACCGCAATGTAGAGTTAATAATAGTCGTAGAGCCGCCGCAGCCTGTTCTTATATTCGCCTAACAACACTCGGGGGAAGTGACGTGGCCTCCACGACATGCCTCCCATATGCAGATGCATTTAGAATGCTCTCGAATAATTCTCGGCTTGAATAAATGAATGTGTTTCACCACTCCTAGTTTTAATTGCTTTTTGAAGTAAAGTGTAATTTTAAAATTTGATATTTGGATAGTTTTCAATTCATCGTGTACCTAAAAAAAGTACTCACTATCACGCTCATGGTTACTTTCAAATCATAAAAAAATAGTCACCTGAAAAAAGAACAATCTAAGCAGTGTGAGTAGAAGTTGAAGATCCTTATTCTTTGAAATTAGAAGGCACAAAGTCACGACATGACATTTTCGTTAACATGACAGTTCACGTGGGCTGTAACGCCGTAACTCCCTCGTAATTACGGTTAATCCGACGTTATTAACGCGTGTAACGTGTAGCGTGCGCGTCACGTTATTGTAACGCGCTCGTTTATTAAAGAAGTATTAAAAAACGATAAATTCTTGTAACGTGCTATATAATATACCTGCTTATAACTAAGGAGCTGTAAAGCAAACGACGCGATTCCGATAAAAAAGTTAAATGAATAAAATATAAACATTTACAAAAAAATACTTACAAAAGAAACACATGAAATAGCTAAAGAAAAAGGATATGGATCAAGTAGCGTTGGTCCATTTCACCCCTACCTACATAATACATAGATGCAAGAAACCAATCAACGTTACTACGAAACACGCTACGCCGTAGCAGCGTAGCACCTACACAGGTGATTGGTCAGTTATTTGACACGGTTATTGAGTTCAGTGCACTGAGCATATTGATGTCCTGAAAGACTTAGTCACTGCAGATAGGTCCCAGTGCGGGAGGCTTATGCATGTGAGGTATTTACCTACCGCAACTCTACATACGTGTGTACGAGGTATCCAATTCGTAGAAATTTTGTAGTAAATATAATATCAGTGACAACCCATACTTATTAGAAAGGTACAGAAAGCTCTTTGATTCCATTTTAAATTACATTCCAATTTACGGTTATTTACTACTATCGAATAACTTGTATTACATTATGCTACAGAATAGATATTACTACCCACTAGGCACTGTTAATGCTGGTTAGTTAGGAACAATTTTCCGATTCACGTTAGCACTAAGTCTTTCATTTCGAACTTAATTGGACGTTCGAAAAGGCTCGCTTATTGGTAAGGTTGTACTCCTTCCAAAAGTGCATCATCGGCATCGCTAATTTGAAGATCTTACGGCATCAAGAGATTACGGGTGAGCGCTGCAGTGCGGGGCCCGGGCGGCGAGGGGCGCGCGGTGCCGCGGGGGCGCGGGCCGGGGCGCGGGGGCGCGGGGGGCGCGGTCGCCGCGACCCGGTCACGTCGCGCGCCCAGTGCGGCCGCGGCGCTCCGCCGGCGCGCACTGCGCCGCCCGCCTCCCCCTATAACTCAATATAACCTCTATTTGCACCGTGCGATATCTTTAACTTCAAGACTAGTGATCGTTACATATATTTTATTTTTAATATTCATATTTGTTGTGGTGAAGCCTATTGCAAACGGAACAGTTTTTCCTAGCAGTGAGTGAGTGACAGAAAAATGATAGTCGAGATACAGGAGGTATGTTTGTCGGATTCACTTGAAGCTATCGAGGCTCGTATGTCGTGTCGTAATAAGGGATGATATCGTCGCGCCGTAGCGCTACTTGTAATGGATTTTTTACGATCCTAAATATGTTGATAGGACGTTGCACCGGACGCAGCGGTCGTTTCGTACGATCGCAAATGTATTGCCATCGTATTTTGATATTAGATTACAAATAATGACTTTGAATGGGCATAAAATTGTTGGAACGACTAACTTAGTATGTGATAGCAATAACAGGCGAATGCTCGAGACGAAACTTTTTAATGGCTCAGAAGTTCAGAAGTCCCAGTCTAGATTAAAGATCGTGCAGGGCGGTGATGTCAGTGGGTCAACGCACAGTGCGTGCGGGGCGCGGGGCGTGTCAGCGGGGCCGGGGGCGCGGGGCGGGGGCGAGGGCAGGGCGCGGGGAGGGTGGAGGTCGCTCGGGCGTTGCACCGCTGCAGCCAGTGCAGGCGCTACGGACGACCGCTACGCACTACGAAGGCGTAGACGGACTACACCGTAGCCCCTGGGGCGTAGCATTGCATTAACTATCTTACTGTATGACGAGCTTTAAATTAGTTTTCTGTAATACATGATAGGTTAAGTGATGTTTAAATTTAAATGAATTAAAACACGCTATTTGTTCAGCAAAATATCGAATTAATAACGTTAACAATTTATAATACGAGTACTTAGATTATTTATTACCAAGCTTTAAAGTAAATAGTAATTATAATTAGCACATATGACTTATCAATTATGTGCCATATTAGAGTAATGGAATCAAATGGTATGTAATGGTATTTAACATTTGAGACAGATATCTGCATAGTAAGATTAAAATCCAAAATTGCCACAAGTTTTGTGTGAATGTTCTCGCGAGTCCTATAAGTGGTATTGAGTGACGAGTTATTTACTGGATGTTGTATGGTTTCCAGGAGGTCAGAGGAAAGAGGCCTTTCAAGATATGGGACAGTTCGAGGAACGTGAGGAAGGGGCTGGTGGTCACTAGCTTCGAGGAGTTGATACACAGAGGTGAGTGGCGTAGCGTAGCGTGACGTAGCGTGGCGTAGCGTAGCGTAGCTTAGCGTAGGTTAACGTAGCCCTTCGTCACGCACACCTGCACTCATAAGACACATTCGAAGAATCTTACCGACATCTAGTTCTCTATTAGTCAAGTCGGTACTCTACTAATACGTGGTACAAATGTTCAGTTGATTATAATTTTGTTCAACATATAATTTCAGTGTTAATGTATGGAGTTAATCCTAGAGTAATGAAAAAGTTAATGATAGTGATAGCAAATTATTTAACTAATAGAAATAATAATTATTTCTTTTTTATATTTCTTCTCTTTGCTTTCCCATTTATACATGTATCCGATCCCGTCACACATCTATTTTATGTTATAATAATAATACATATATATTAAATATATTAATATATTTAAAAATGTGAAAAAAAAACAAGTGGCAGTGCTAAAGACATTCTGAAAAAAAATTGGCTAAGTAAGTGCGAGTTGGACTCGTCCAGAAAGATATTTATTTTCTTTCCAAATGTATCCTATTTTAAAATGATGTAGGTATATTACTTTTAAATGTTTCTTTATTGATAATTAAATAATGTAGCAAAATATGTTATTTGACAAAAATATATAAGGAAGTCGTGTTTCTTAGTATACTCGTAATTCAATCAAATCAAGAAAAACAATCGAAAAACTAAAATTTAATCACATCTTACTCGGCTGACTACATCGTGTTAAATTTTTTTTTTTGAAAGTATGAGTATTTTCTTTTCTGCATTATACTCGTACATATGCAAGACGTTTATTCAACCTTGTGGCAGTATTAGTAAGCTATCCAAATATTAATAAAGTATCTTAGAGATATCATTTGAATGCACTTTGTAACTCATATCTATAGTGTTATCAGTGGTCTCTATAAATTATAAATGTATTTAAATTTACTTATTTCAGTCAATCATACAATATATACATAGTCCAGTTACAGAATTGATTCCATGTTACGCTCACATTTTCTTCTCGTGGAACTTATGGTAACAACCTATTTAATGATATGTTAATTATAAAAGAAGTATCGTTTCATCACTTCGGAAACCACCTAAATTAAATTAAAAGGTTTGCTAGATAATTTATTTGCCATAAAACGACAAGAAAAGTAGAATGTTTATTGCCTAAGTTATTTTTATATGTATGTCCCACTACCCTTTGGTATTTTGACAACCAAATTATTATTCTCGCAAACAAATTGTATTCGCATAACTATGCGATACATTGTAACTGATTTAGTTTGGTTACAAAGTCTGTGAGCTCAAGCGTGTGAAAATGGTTGTGGCATGTAGTCGCTCTGTGTAAAGTGCCGTCCCAATACAAAAAGGTAGTTTTGCAATGATTAAAATGTAGTAATTTAATAAAATTATAAAACTTGAACAAAAAGTTCAGAGAAGAATTGGTCAAATGGAATCCTATTTAAAGGAGGTGCTTCCAAGAATTTCTCAGGACATAATTCGATTGTCCCGGTACCACTGTTCTAACTTCATTCCGTAGCTTTTAGTGCACCGGATCAGATTTATGTTTAGTTCACAAATGGAAGTTCTTGTGAACCTAGAAGAAAACCTTTAATAGTATTATATCTATGATTGTTGCAGGGTAGGTTGTAGCTCGTAGTGTATCCGGTGATGCAATATGCTATAGTTTATCAGAATAGGAATAATGAAATAGTTTTAAAAGTTCGTTTAATATTAATTAGTAACACTTCGAGGAATTTTCAAAACATTTGCGTAAACAGTTGCATCATTTAGTACGTAATGAATCATTCTCACACGTTTTTTTTTCACCTTGTTAGATTCTAAAATGTTCACTCTCTGCAACCACTAGATATTTGTTTGTGATTCGATATGAACACCGTAATTAAACTTTATTAGGAGCTCATTTCAACTATTTTCGCGCATTTATCTTTAACAACTATTTAATCTCAGAATCTAGTAGCAAGATCAATTGCGCTGACACGGCATCGAGCGCCAATTTGCGAGCAAAACCCGATATGGAATAAAAAGTGAAATAAGCCCATTTTAATCAAAGTGAGTTATCTAGTTACATCGTCAATTAGCAGTGGGGCAGCGTCCAGGCCAGGTCAGGCACGTTAGCCGGCCCAGTGCACGCGCCTGACCTGCTTTCTGGCCTAGCCCCCCGCAGTAGTCCGAGCCGACGCGACACTAGATAGTCGTGTCGCGAATCAATTATTGCAGTTTTAGACCACTAAGAGTTCAGTTTAGGGGTGTGAATATTGTTATTGCTGATTGCCTTTAGTGTTTATTCTTGGAGAGCACTGTTTACTTTTAATAATTATATTGGTGAGAGATGTAATTAAATTTTGTTTTTTGTTAGTTTTTCGTAATTTGACAAGTTTGATTGAACTACGAATATACATAAGAAATACGACTTCCTTATATATTTTTGTCAAAAACATATTTTGCTAATTCTTTTAATTATCCACATCGTTTCGCATAAGATTTCAACAATTTCAATGGAGAGTTTTATCTTGTCCAGGCAAGGAGAAGTTATCTGTAGCGGCGAGCGAGCCGGTGCGGCTGGTGCTAGAGAGTGACGGCACGCAGGTAGAGGACGGCGAGTACTGGCGCACGCTACCGCCCAACACAGTGCTGCTGCTGCTGCGGCCCGGAGAGCGATGGTACCCAACGGGAGTCGACGTCATCAAGGCTGGTAAGATCATCGTCATGTTAAACATTTATAGTTAAAAGGCTGGAACGAATGACACTTGAACAAAATGGCTACGTCATTTTTATATTATTTTAACAACTAGAGTTAAGCATATTTATATTGTGTTTTCAGCAATATCGGCAATACCGAAAATAGTATGCGAAACAATTCACGCACTCGAGTTGCACGATGAAACGCCTTCATGGAAGATCATGGACAACAAGGGGCGCGTCACGGTGGTGCTGCATTGGGACCAGCGGCCGCAGGCGTCGCCGGCCGCGCGGTCTCCCTCGCGCCAGCCCAAGCCGGACCGGCGGCCCTCGCTCGTCATCCAGACCTCGCTCGACCGGCCGACGCCCGCGCCGCCGCACATAACTGTCGTGAACCACGACGAGCCCGGGCCGGCGCCGCGCCGCCTCACCCGCGCGCCCGGCTCGCTGGAGCAGCCCGGCGGCGTGCACGTGCATACGGCCGACTGCCGAGCTACCGCCTCGCCCGCGCCGCTCGCGCGCCCTCCGCCCGACGAGTGCGACTTTCACTGCTGCGCGCTGCACGAGGAGGGTCGCCGCATTGCCGTGCACAAGAGCGTCGCCACCTCACCCATCCAGGACGCTCAGCCGCGGGCTTCTCCACAGGGCCGGCCCAAGGGACACGTGCGATTTCTAGACGCGGAGTCAGCGCGCCGAGGCGACCGAGACTCTTCAGAGAGCGAAACCGAAAACACGCTCGTCGAGGACGAGGCCGTTACCTCCGAAAAGTTCCTCCTACTGATAGATCAGCTCAGTGTCGATCAGAAAAGACATCTCACCATCAAGGACATCGGTATCATCTTAGAGCGGTTAAGTTCCAAGATCCTAGACGTGGAACGGTTGGATCGCGAGTCGGAGTCGGACGACTGCTACAACTGGACGATCAAGGCCACTATCAGAGGAGATGCGCTCCGGGAGCTGGGTGTCATCTACAACGGCAACTACTATGCAATCAGCGAGCACCCCGGCTACCGGGAGGAGAACGAAGAAGCCGGAGACGAGGGTGAAGAGGAAGAAGAGGAAGACAGGCTCTGATCGGGCCTGTGCGGCGCCGCCGTGCCCGCCGCCGCTGCAGCCGTGCGCACTGCGCTGTGCCGCATCGCCGCGCGTTGAACGGCCCGCCGCACGCCCGCAACACGCCAGAGCCGAACGCGACTTGCGTGAAAGCAATATTTGTTACTAAGGTTTCGTCGTAGATCCGAGCGAAACGTAACGATGGGCCCGTAAGGGATGTCTCAAGGCAAAGGGCACCCAGCCCAGACAGGTCCGGCCCGGCCGGAAACCGGAGAAGCCACGGAGCCGGTGCGTGCCGTCCGGTGGCGACGGCATACCCGGTCGCCGGAGGTCCGAGCGGATCGCCCGTCGCAGTGAATAATTAGAGACTTATATATGAAATTAGTCGCGGCCCCGCCTCGCGCCGTGACCCGACGCGTCAATTGAAGGTGCGGGGCGTGCCACCCTAGTTAATAAATAGCGGAATTATTGTAAGTAAAACTGACTTCCTATCGATTTCTAAGGTGAATACTTAAGTGTCAGCCGGTGGTGTGGCGAGGGCCGCCGTCTCGCTCGTATAGCGTTATGTGTATTATATATGCGTCGCCGGAACTCAACAGCAGCACAAATGTTTATCATCGAGGTTATTGTCAATGTTCTTAGGTAATTAATAAATTGTAGGAGAGCGCTCGCCGCCGCCCTCCCCGTGTGTACTACATTTGTTTTGTCCACCGCGCGTCGCTCGCGTGCTCGGCGTCGGCCGCGCACGTGGCGCCGCCGCGCGGCTCCACATAGTTCACTCAAAGTTGGCCTAATATTGGGGACTAAGTTTCTGTACAAACTCATCATCATCATCGATGCAACCCATAGTCGACGCAGTCTGATAATTAATTTAAACACCACAGTGTATAAGACTCAAAAACAATAAAATATAGCGAAGTAGTGTGTAAGAAGGCGGGCCGTGACCGCCGCACGTCTCTCGCATACGGCAAATGACTTGCTCATGTATTCGGTTATATTTGTTAAACTTATTGCATCGAGGAGTCGCAGACAGAAGTGTGGGGATGTTCAGTGCCAGGTGACAGAGGCCGGCGAGCCCCGAGCGCGCCACCCGCGCCGCGAGCCGGGCGCGCGCGCCCGCTGACGGCGCGTCGGCGGCTCGCCCACAGCGGTACTTCCAAACCATAGCTATGACGATGTTTCAGAGAGAGTCGTAACATTAATAGATATATTAAAATTATTATAATTAATAAAAATTGAATGTTAAAAGTAAAAATGGTTGTATCTAAAAATACGAATATACCGTAACGCATCAGTCATCATGCTACATGGGTATTGGTAGTCGGTAAGTTAATTCTTGTATTTATTAGCTATATGGTATCGTAGAATTACTGTATAATGTTTTTAATTTTTGTATAGTACGAAGGTCGTGGTGATCACGCATTGATGTATGATATTAACAAACCAATGTGGACGAATACGTTTTACAGCCAAGTGGCTCTCATATTGTATAGTTATTTAAGGTGTAATATTAACGATTATTATTGGATATTATTGAAAGAGTACGTGATTACCTGCACTTGTTTGTGATGAGGTATCGTTTTGTTCAGACGTCGGTGGAGTGTCGTTTGTTTCGCGTCTCTGTTTTGGTGTGGTCTGGGCAATGGGCCCGCGAGCGCGCGGCCCATGTCAACAACACCCGCTGGCCGCTGGCTGGCCCACTGCCCGACTGAAGTACTCGTGTATTTAATTTATGTCTTTATTTCATTGGTACAAAAAGTACCGTTCGAGGTACATTCCTAATTTAATATTGTCTCTGCGATCTATATATTTATAAATTCGATATTATATATGTATATTATGAACATATTTTCGTGGACCGAAAATAAATTTTGATGTTTTGATACATTATTGGATAGTATTTGATTTTAAAGTTTGATATTGTGACTTGTCCTAAAGTTACTTAATTTTCAATTTACTATCGCTATTAAAGTTTAGAGGAAGCTGTAAGTTTCGTTAAAAGGTTTCGTAAATAAGTGGCCGGGGTTTGAGGTGCAAATTCTTAGATGAGTTGAGTCTTCCTTCTCACTCGCACTTCCAGGTTCTTGTAGGAGAGTTAGAGAAGGAAGGTTCGATACATATCCGCAATTTTACTTCTATTTTGGCGTCATATTGTAGGTACGACGTTTCCACCAATATGACGCTAAGAATAGATTCAGATATTAATCTCTTAAAATTTTATAAAGTACCTAATACTGAGAGTTAAATCTTCACTGTTATATGAAGGCGATCCTCTATTGGGTCTGTCGGATAGTATCTGTTGATAAGAAAATAAAGTAAACGCAGGCTGCTCGCGGCGAACTCAGTGGCTAGCTGCGGTCGTACCGGAACAAGCTTTGGAAGACTACATATATATTGTAGAAGAAGTAAATTTAATAACTTTAATTATGCCTCATATTGAGTACAAGTACCCCGGACGCCCCGGCTGCACACTGCGTCCGCTGCGCGCCGCCTGCGCTGGCTGCCGTCTGGCTTTCTACTTCTGTTCTATAATAATTAAGTTTAAATTTTTTCATTCGTTTGTACAGCTAATGGTGAGTCTATGGTGTTACGGTCCGTTACGCACATTATATTATATCTAGTTAAAAACGTTCCGTTTTAATATTTTTATGTGTATAGAAGTAATGATAAATTGTAAAAATGGTTTGTGAAGCGTTTGATCTGCGGTTGAAATTTGGGAGGAGGAGATTAAGCGGCGCAGCTGTATCACTATGGGCGGCATTTTTTGAGAAGAGAGGAACGTTTATATAAGGCAGGTTTTCTTAACTTCAGTTGTGTCGCTTAAACTCAGTCTTTTGTGTACAATGATTGTTGCACTGTCCAAACAGTCGCATTTAGATCGTTTATAATTTAATCACTATCAGTTTGTATGGAAAGCAGTCGTTTGAGTGAGACGTGATACGAGAGTCAGAAATAAGCAACACACTGCATAATAATATCAACTACAAAAAACAAAATTATAATTGTGGGTAGACATAGAACAATTTCGAATTGATGACCGGTTACGGAATGGAAAGATTTAATAAAACGGAACTTGATGCAAGCCTGATAGTAATTAAATTATAGAGCTGCCGCCAGTCGAGCACGTTGGCTCGCGGTGGAGATAATAGTTCCATGACTGAAATAATATTAAGTGTATCACCTCTAACTGTTGGAGACAGACGTAACAATGTTGTGGCTGCGGCCGAGTGCGGAGGTTCTTGCATGTTTTCAATAAAAAGCGACATTTTGTACATCTCATTCGACGCGCCAATGTCGAAGAGTAAAAAAAATCGTTATAATAATCGACACGAATTAACCACTAAATGTTCGTGTAGAATTAAATTTTAAGCTCAATTTTCTGTGATGCAAGAGCCAACCCCCTCGCCCTCAGTGGAACCTCCCCAAATTTAAATTCATTCGAAATATACATACCTAAATAATTAGATAACTAATATTATATAAACGATAACAGAATTTTCGAAAAACACTTTCGTTTTCGAACCTCGTTTTTATAGGCGGATAAAATAGTTACGTCATTGTTTTTTGAAATGTCAGTCTTTAAGATGGGTATTGATTTGTAGCATTTCCTTGTAATCCAATTTATGCAAACAATCCTAAATATAATAAAAGTGATCTTTTAGGATCATTGTAGTTTGCCCAAGTCGTAAGTGTCGTATGTACGTTATATAATGAACAATACGGCTTCAAACTTTAAAATATTATCCCTCGCAAATCGTATGAAATCCGTATGTGGAATTGATATATGGCAGTGGGTGGTCAGTCTGTTGTGTCGCGCTAGCGAGCGTGCTGGATACCACGAGCGATGTTACAACTCAGTACACAACTTAACACACGCAGTGAGCAGTCGTGCAAATGCAAATACGTAAAATATTGAATGTTAGTTATTCATACACTATAGCACGTAGGTGACTCGTTTTAACGTTACGTGCCAAATCGTTCTTCTTTTACAATCCCATCGTACGGCTCTAGCTTCGACGCCAGCCTGTCGACACAACATTGTGGACGACAGCTGTGACTACTCTATTAAGACTTACTTGTAAAGTATTAGATTATATGTTGCGTTCTACAGTTTGTCGTCGAAGATTCGGTGTAGAGTTTTATATAAATGTCGAACATGAAAATAGCGTGTTGCGGTGCGATAGTAGGCTACTAAGGACTGGTGCCATAAGAATAGTTCATTTACCAAGTGCCAACTTATGAGTTGTAAGTAATGTTAGTTAAGTTAGATATGGCACGTACAAATCTTTTTAAACACATTATCTACTGTGTTTTGAGGTATGGGTAGTGTGCTCGCTCTAAATACAAGGATTGGAAGGATAAATAAGTTTGCGCTCTCTTTTATGGTATGAAAAATCAGGTTGGTTAAAGACTATAAGAGCCTACACAGACCTCAAAATAAAGCGAAGCAACCCGAATCGAAGCCACGCAACATAAACGTAACATACGCGAACCGAGAACATTTATTTTTGTATTCACTCAACGAACGTAAGACAGATACCGGCTTATGTTCAACACTCGATAATTACCCAAAAACTTCACTGCCACTAATTTAAAAATAAAATATTGGAAACGATTTCTGGTGGTATCATTTCTTATTCCCATTCAAAGTTTGTTTTGCTATTTTGTTATCACACCCTGACTCGTTTTTATTCACATAATATATGCTTGTGTGTAATAATTAATAATGTAACATATAGTGATTTGCGTGACGTCTTGAGCTATCAAATAATAGTTAATTTGTTTCACAAACCCAATTCTGTACATAGTCTTGTCTATGTTTAAATTCATGAGATATACATCATTGGCCTAGCCTTTTCCCAACTATGTTGGGGTCGGCTACCAGTCCAACCGGTTTCAGCTAAGTACCAGTGTTTTACAAGGAGCGACTGCCTATCTGACCTCTTCAACCCAGTTACCTGGGCAACACGATACCCCTTGGTTAGACTGGCTGTCAGACTTTTTCAAGCTTCTGACTACCTGTAACGACTGTCAAAGATGTAGGAATAACAGCCCACAATTTAACGTGCCTTCCGAAAAACGGAGGAACTCGTTATGACAAAGATGGTCACCCATCTACGGACCAACCGCGTCAAGCATAGCTTAACCTGTGATCGAATCACTTATGCGGTTATAGCTTAGCCACGAGCTCCTCATCATGAGATATACATATGGGTAGATATACAGAGAGCTATGGAATGCAATCAACGCGGAAACTGTCAGGTGAGCAAAGCGCGTGGTTCTGCTTCTGTGAAGTTTCTCTTAGATATTTTTGTTACAATATATTGATTGATATACTTTCATCTTGTAGAAATAGTATACCGGAAGCCGTCTTTAGGTAGCCTTTGTCTAAATTTATAATCCTAAAAGTTATATTTACAGTTACATAAAATGTGCACCTACACGTAACGTGATTCATTATTTCTTACATTCGGTTTGCACTAGCAATTTAAACAACACACATAGCAAAATAAATATATTCTCAAGAAGAATGATTGTATAAAAGTCCAGTTCGTAATATATGCCTATTTAGAACAACCAACAGATACTGCATCATTATGTTATTCATTTACAAATTTAATGTAATCCAAAATTTAAAGTGTAAATTTTGCGCATGCATTAATTCCCTCTAATCTTCAAAGTTGTTGATGCGGGCATGCTCGACCTCACCAACGTTGCGACTGGTCTCAGCGAGCATCTGGACTGGTGTTGCGTCTGTCAAGAACTACATAATATGGTGTAAGTCTAATGTCCTGCGCAGGACTGTGCACGCATCATAGCTCGTTTCTCTGCCAATTTCATCTTGTCATGTACATCTGCCATCTCGGGCCAGGGTTCGTACTTTTGGTTTATGATGATCAGCTTGTGAACTGTTGGGTTCCTGAGGTCCATAGTGCGGGATACATATCGTCGATTCCGAGATGTGAACACGACGTCAACCTTAAACAAATTCATTTCTTTTACTGTGAGTCAAAATAAATCTGGACTAAGAGCTTTATTGAAAATGTGCAATTGGATACTAGTTTTGCTAATTTACGCGGTTTTTGCAAACAATAATAATATCGTATATATTGATACTGTAATATTTTATTTTTAAAAGAGTAACTTATGAAGTTTCTTCCTGGTTCTTCTCGCATAAGAATGACACTTTTGAACCGTGCAACTAGTAACGTTTTAAAAGTGATTCGAAAACGGCCTATTTGAAATAAAAACTTTTGGTTTTGATTTTTTCTTCTTTATCACTTGCAAGAATACCTTTTATTTTCTGCCTTTTCTTAGAAAAAGAGAACGATAGTTACAAGTGTAACCCATCATAAATATTTACTTCTACTTAGAAACAACTATCACAGGCCGCAAGACTTAAGATACTTATTCAATGAAACATACCTTATTTTTAATCGACCATAATATTGAGCAGAACATTAAAGCTAAGGCGAAGGTGGTTGTGATGATCAGTGGTGATATTTCCCAGTAAGTCGTCAGCATGTTCCCTAGCTTGATTTTCTTCGGAAAGGGAATGTCATACTGCGTGGGAGGAATCATCTGCATTTTCCGCACATGAATGACCTTGGGAGTAACTCTCCTTGTCAGCAGCAGTCCTGATTTGTACGTGACGCGGCCAGATTTATACGTAGTTCGTAGTAATTTTGAAAACATTTTAAGAGGAATTGGAGCATTAAGAACTTGAATTGTGTGTTTTTCTGATATATACAAAAACTAGTTGACATAAATGTCAACGTCAAAACATTCTATAATCAAATAGTTATAGAGTAAGCATTATGAAAAATTTCGTCTAAATAGATCATATACTATGTTTAACACGAAATCGTTTGGTTGTTGTGACTGGTCTAGCAGAAGTACTGCCAAAGATTTTCTTTATCTGATGTATTTTGTTAACTCTTCAGCACTGATATTATTGCATCTGATGTCAGGGCATCAATTACAATATCCAGCCAGCATGCTTTGCACTTATTCAGAAACATGCCACAGGAATTGACAGTTCTAGGTCAATATTACCTCGATTTAACTTCATTTTTTACCAGAACACTGGCCGTAAATGTATTATCGATGAACAAAAAAACATTGACTCAAAAGTCAGATGAAATTCAAAAGTCAAACGTATTTTTAATTATAATAAAATAAAATTTAATAATAAGCGTAATAATTGTTACTTTGGGTTATCTTTTCAGGCGAAAATGGAATTTTTGTACAATGAATCACATCGACGAAATTCGTAAATTATCGTGTGACAGAAAAGGTATTTTTACGTACCTCTATTAAAATAATATAGCAGAAACAACTTCCGCTCCTTTAAAACAATAGACTCTATTCCAGAGGTTCCCAGTCTTGCAGAACTCATATCCAAAATCACAATCTTAAGTTATTTCTGGAAAAACGCCTTGTTATTCTTTACTAATCTGTCTGGATTTGTTCAGATCATGCACACTATTTTAAGCAACGCCTTCTATTATTTATTGTCAGACGTCGCCGGTGTGAAGGTTGGTGATGACCTTGCGCACTCCACGACGTCGCATCTCGCCCCGGACAAAGCGCAGATACCGGGCCATAAGGGAGTTTTTCCGACGGGCGCTAGGTACGTTTTAAAACTGCAGAGCGACAGAGATAACCACTGTAACATGAAATTCTAATCAAAGTCTCATATTTCAGGTACCTCATCGCAACCTGATATTAAGATAAGTTCCAGTATAGCTGTTAACGTTACAGATCTTAAACGCAAGATAGTCGGTCTCGAACAACAGTTAGACGAAGTAAATAAGCAGTGTCAGGACATCGCGTGCCTCGACTGCTCTAGGAGGTCCGAGAGCTACATTGAGTCAGAGGTGAACCACGACATAGGACCGATCAAGGAACAAACCGAATCATCTGAGAGAAAGTTGAATGGCATCGACACAAGAGTTATATACAAATCTTCAGAGTGTAATTACAGAAACACTGAAGAGAGTGAGTATATTCCAAATCCAGAAGAAGGAGATGATGAAAACCAACCTGAGGATATGATTAATTGTGACGAGTATCAGACAAATGTTACGAAAGTAAGTAATAAAAAGAGCAAATTACATAGGATAACAGAATACGGTGCCAAATTGCATAAATATAGAGCAAGATCAGTACATGAGAACTACCCTACGACTTATTCTACGAGCAGCTTTCGTTCGCTAACAAACCCACGAATGAATAATACAAACGTTGAATTTTCTAGCCCCCCTGTAGTTAGAAAACATTCCGGGCAAGAATATACAGAGCCAACGATTAAGCATCCTCATAAAAGTCAAAAGCATAAAGATTTAAAACGAAGTAAATTTGATCATTTTAAAGATTCTTATGAACAGAAGCCAAGCAGAGTTCGGAAACATAAACACCACAATCGGGAACTTGACCAAGATTTTATTGCTGACATAATAAGAAGACAGTACAAACCAGTAAAAATGTTCGGAAGGAAAGAATCTGATCTTAGTCAGTTTTCAGCCCCTGTATGTCGAGATCAAGAGTTTCCAGTTCGTCCAGACATACAGGAGGGTACCGAATTATGTTCTTGTTGCTACGATGAAAGCAAACAAAAGATGCGACTCAGTGACCTAAGCGAAATGAGAAGTATTTGTGATACACGCTTATACAGCTCTAAGAAACATAGTCGAGGGAAACACCGTAGGAAGCATTTAGATATTTTTAATAACTCTGAATTCTACGATCTAGTTCCAGTTAAAGAAAAGTCTAGCCCCAAGTCACGGAGAAAATTCACTGATGATAATATGGTACCATATGAGTACTATAGAGAAGTACCACCGTCACCTAGGACATTAAGGCCTAGGCTGAATTTGAAAGCACAACATAACACAGAATTTGAAGAGTATTTGGCTCATGTTAACCACCCACATAGGCGAAGTTCACCACAAAGGCATAGGCATCGTCATGAACGCGTTGAAACTATGGAAAGTGAGTTTACATCGGATCAATCCCCAATACCCATTAGAGTTATAGAACAACCGAGAAAAACTCGTAAACACATGACATGTCAAGTGGAAAAGCAAGATCTGTGTCCACAAGAAGATTGTACCATGAGTAGTTTGCAGTATACACCATATGTTAGTGAGCAAGTTAACGCAACAGTTGAAACAACTTTTAATAAAACACAAGAAACTGAAATAAATGTCGACAAAACAGATAAGGCTCTATGTGAAATTAAAGATATCCTGCAGAGTTTTCTTCATGAAATAAAAAAAGAAACGGTTGCATCACAATGTGACAAATCAGAGGTATCCTCAAAACTTGGTGATACTGGAGTAAATGTTATTCTCGAAAATAATTGCCCAAAAGTCAACAGCCATCCAATGCCTAGTAGGCATAGTTTTAACAACTATGGCGCCGGACAGGCCAACGTGCCACCTTATATGACGCCGTTTACAAATCCTTGTTGCTATCCGATTCTACCAATGTGTCCTATGAACTGTCCGATGTCTATGCAAAATGGTTTCGTGATGCCAAGTCAGAGCTACACGTGTACGAATTGTGCAACTAGTAAAGATCCTACACATTCCGATAATTGTTGCAATAAAACGAGCAATACTGCTTCAGGAGCTGTTCATACAGACACATGCCATACAGAAACGTGTCATACGGAAACGTGCCATACGGAAACTGAAGAACTTATTAAAGAAATCTATAAATTTGTCGCTCAGAGCCCAGATCGAAAGAAAGATTCTGAAGGCACTAGCGACAGACACGTATGTGAACATCATAAAAAGATTAATCCTAAAACATTGACGACAAGAAGTGTTGGTGAGAGTTCGAAACTTTCCAAACACGATGCCAAAGTGGGCACACCGCCGCTGAAATGTTACTCAAAAAGTTGTGAGGCAATAGGATGCAGAATGATGCACGAACCTTATTACAGTGAAACGACAAATGCTAGTTATTCTGATACTCTTTTAGAAAAACTAAGCTTAGAAGTAACACAGTCCATTTCTGGAACCGAACTTGATACAGAAACTACTGAAACTAAGATAAGGTTCAAGGTTAGTATACTGCACAGATAGAAATGGTAGAGGACACCAAGCCTATGACTACAGTGCGCGACGATTATCGGGTTCGATCCCCGAGTAGGACAAAATGTTGTGCGATTTATGAAAGTTTATTCTCAGTATCTTTGTCCATGTAATTAAATGTTTGTGAATCTCACAAGCTGCCACAAGCTTGACACCCATTTTTTATCATTTCTCTTTTTTGTTGTAGCCAAAAAATAGTAAGTTCTCAAGAGTTCTGCGATCTATCGGACTTTTCAAGAAGAAGAAAAAAGATGTTATTGAAGAGCTAAGTGAGAGCGAAAGTGCGATAGACGTCGATGTAAAGCCACGCTCGCCATTTAGGCAAGAAATTACCAATTACATGATGCATGGCCAAGAATATTTCAGACCGCCGCCTATTCCTAATAACTACCGGCCAAATGAGTACCAACCAGATTATCATCCGCCATATAATCCTGGAGTACAGGAGTACCAGTATCCGCCACCTCCTCCTCCACCTATCCATGACATTTACTCTTACTCACCAAGGACACGACAAAGATTTCAGGAACATGCGACCGCACCACCTTACCATTCTAAACAACGACCATCAGCTCCACCATATCAAAGCACGTATGAAAATAGCTACAGTCAAATGCCCCAACCGCAAGTACCGCTCTGCCTTAAAGAGATAGAAGTCAAAAGTATTGGCACGCAGAGCGAGAGAAAGATGTCGATCTTCCGTAAGATAAAGAAGAAGATCCAACCGCCGATGTCGCCGGTCGGAAGAGGCGACGAATACGACCAGAGGAACTGCTCGACACAAACACAAACGGCACAAACCCCGGTAACCAAACCAGTATTGCGCAAACCTTTATTTAACTGGAAGAACCTGCAAGCGAAAGCAATGGAACAGGCTAAAAACGGTAACAACGATCCTCTCAAATTCACTCTCAAAGCTCAAAAAGATTTAGCTGAAGGTGATTTAAAAATAAGAAATGTCATGCTTAAGAAAATGTTTTATAAACGAAATCCTTTCTCTCCAAGAAACCTCATAGTGAGGACGTTGCTTGGGAAAGACAAGTCGAGTTATGGCGAACCCCAGACTGTGTTTAGACCACGGATGTTCTTCTGAGTGTGCGTGACGTCAGTATTTAAGAAATTGTTGCGTTTTAAAATGTATCGTTGCTATAAGAAGTTGTCTAAAATGATAAATTGCGTTTTATTTTTATTGTTCCTAGATATTTGTTTAATAAACTGAAATACACTTAAAAGTTTCAGAATTAAGGCCTAATGTTGCATTTCAGTTTGCGCGCTATGATAATATGTACATATGCAAACTCGGATATTACGGTATCAAAAATAGATCACTGGATTTGATTAATTCCTATTTGAGTGATAGGGTCCAATGTGTAGATGTAAATGGTAGTAAGTCCATGTACTGTATATTATCTAAGGGCAAATTCAACGGTATTTCACATTTTGCTATGCATTCGGCCGCACAGTAATGCCGGATGCTGGCTTTTGTTGAATTTTGGATGGAAAGCCTATGAAGGCCATCCTCAGACTAGGCGACGATTTGGCCCTGATTTTATTAGAAGGGGCGAATTAATGTTTCAATATTTTCATTTTACACAATCGACGTCATTAAAGTCAAAACAGGTAGTAGTAGAGTTTACAGTTAAATAAAAATAATACTTACACAATATAAAATTACAATACTAAGTACGGTTTGGTTATCAACGTCCGCATCGTCAGACGACGACTAAACAGTTTAGCTGGTAATGAACGGAGAAAACCTTTGGCTATGACTTTATGTATCTCGTACATGCTGTATCTATGCCTTCACCCCTTTTTCAAGCGGATGGCAATTTTTCCCAATGGTGAAGTCAACCCCATACACTTAAACTTAAGCTTTGAACAAAACCGAAGGACAGCGTGCACAAAAAAAAAACAAGGTCTCATATGGCATTTGCATAAAGCAATAGGTAAAAGTAAAGACATAAATATCAGTCAGTCCAATTCACAGGTTTTCAGGGCCAAAGGAAACAAAATAGTGTTTCATTATAATCGGTAGAACATATGGCGTTAATTATTAGAGGTTCATTAAAATTTACGTATGGCCAGTCTGAAAATTGAAAAAATAAAATAAATAATAAATAGCTCTTGGTTCAGGCAACTTGACGGACTGAAATTTGGACGAATTCAAACATAGATCTATCAAAGAAAAGTAAAGCTAATGTCATGGTAGCCAAATGTGAAGGTTTGGTTTTAATAATTGGTTCATTCTAAGTTTTATATCTACATCCTGGACCATCCAAAATGAAATTATTTGTTATTAATAAAAGGGCAGATACGGTAATAATTTATACGTAACAGGTGCAAGGAAACTGCCCTCTCCGAATGGTATGTCTCAACTTGAGTATTTTTTCGAAATAAGTTCGTCATGTTCAATGCGATTATATAGATGTGCGATTTTGAAATGAACGAAGTTGCGTAAACTGGACGCTGCGCAATAACGTGCAGTTTGACGCAACGCGATCTGATAGGCTGAGGTCATGAGTTTCCATAGTTATTCTTGTTTAAGAGCTTCGAAGAAAAATACGTGTCACTGTTAAACACCGATAGTGAAATTAAATATGGATGATTGTTGTGAATTGTCACATACCTCTCCAAAGAACACCTTCCAAGATAAATTGAAAACGTGGTTAAAATGTAAGGGTATCCAAGATATGTACGCTAAGGTATACACTGATCCTATTATGCTTGATCGAAATTGGGTGCACAGATATCGGTCGAGCATTTTAATATAAATTACTATTTCCAGCGTGCTGACAACATGAGCACTGAAGAATTTGGTAACGGTGCGGTTTGTAGGCAACGTTTTAAAGGCATTGAGAACTTCTTGAGGCGAGTCGCATTTAATTTGGGTAATCTATTATTCATTTCTGTCTAATAGGTAATTATTTTTATCAGCCTTTACTCCTCTCTTTCTCTCTACATCTCTTCTTTCAGCCTATGGCTGTGATTAATAGGTTTAAATCATTTTACAATTACTGGCCTTGCCTTACCTTTTCGTTGTTAAATGAATTGCCGGATACGAATGGCTATACATCATCTTAAAATAAGCGACAAATACCTAAGACTTAAAATACTAGGTATTGCCATTCCTTATGATTGGACCCCCTCCGTTGATATTTTATTACATCTAAGGACGCTGCTTTTTCTTGCGGCAACTCTTCGAGTTTTTGAGTCACACTTGAAGTCATAAGATATCGAATTAGTCCAACCTCGATGTATAAAATACCTTTCTCATTTGTTCCTTTAACTCAACATTTCTCGTTATGAGCACAGAGTCCCTAAAAAACAGTCCTGCTTATTTATTTTATCTACTTCTCGATCCTTTGGAACCAATTGCCTCCTTCATAGTTTGAAATGGAAATAAGTTACCCAGTTTAAGAATATGCTGACGATGTTCGTTTTTTTTATTTTTAGACTTAGTACTTTTTAACTGGAATTTAATCAAAATTAGTCCTCATATTTATCTAAACATCTATTTCCTTATCAAATCTGGCTAACTCGTCTTTTTTACAAGTCGAAATCTCTACATTCGGATTTTGGTGTCTTCTTCGTTCTACTATGACAAAGCATGGAACCAAATAAATTGTGAACGTTTGTTCTACATGTGGAAGCTAACACATGTATTAAAATGAGGATTAAATTTTTTCTTTGCCTAATATATTTCTTACACTGACGTTTTTCAATTATCAAGTAATTTATATTTTTCATAACAGGCAATACACCGTCCCAGACCGAAGTGAAAATAATATCTTGCATTCCGATTGATGTAACGGATCTGCAACAAAAAATTCTCCACTTGGAGAAACAACTTGACGAGTCTGGCAAGCGCTCCCCAGATATACAGTTACCAAATCAAAATCCAATAACTAACAAAGTGACCAAACTTCCAAAGCCGTCGCTTTCGCAAAAGCGAACCGTCAACACCGTGCTATGTGAAACCAACTTCCCTCACGTCTCCACCACTGCCGTCGCCTGCAACGCATTGGACTGCGACAGAAGCACAAGCCCAGCATGCACGCAGTCAGGAAAAAAGTCTAATGTTTCTTTCATATTTCCAACGACAAGTGCAGTGGAACATTCACAAATTAACTTAGACGAAAACCCATATACCTCTCAGCGTACGGCCATACAACCTGAAATTATACCAACCTACAATTATATTCCAAAAATGAATAACCCAAAGCCAAATGAGTATCGAAAAAACTTTTTTAGAAATAAAAAGAAGTTACTAAAGAAAAGTAAAAAAGCAAAATCACCGTATATCTATTATGCACAAACACATACTTCTCCATTTAATAAGGGTGACATGAAAGCAGACGTTCCTAAGAATGACAATGATCTATCTCGTTCGTATTTGAGTAAAATGATAAATAAGCAATATAAACCTAAACTACTAGGGGGTAATATGTCTCAGGTTAGCGAGTTTTCTACGCCTATTTGCAGAGATAGTCTGCCGCAAGCTGAAAATATCGGACGTTTCGAGTCGGACCTATGCTCATGTTGCCACGGAGCTTTTCACAACATTGACAACAACGTCACTGTTAAATATCCTCAGACTTACATGATTAATGAGATTAGCACTGGTAACGCATATTATGACACTAACGATTACGACTTAGTGCCCGTAAGGGAAAAACCTATTAAAATGAAAAACGACTCTGATGTTTCAAGAAGAAAGGAACTTAAGCCCCAAATTGATATGAGATGTTGGCCAGAAAATATTCGCAGTAAATATCGAAGCCATCTATACTATTATCCACCTGGAGACTACCCACCGCTTAAGCCTAGCTATAATTATGTAATTAAAAATAGACCAGACTACTACAGTGGATACACGCGAAAATTGCCTAAACTAAGTAGAACAGAACCAACAGCAAAGAAAGTCACCGTAAAGAGAAGGAGAATGAATAGAGATCGGCACATTAGCGTTGAAACTTCAAAGAGTTGCTATATTGACATTGGATCAAATTATCCTAAAAAACTGTATAAAAAACCTAAGGTACAAAAAAGTCTACAACCTATTCCGTTACTGCATAAAAATGCTGAATGTTTGACCACTGTTATAAACAACAGCGAATGTCAGACAGTAACAAGTAACATCGAGGCAAATTTGTCGGAGGCCAAAACAGAAGCAACATTAAATCAAATCAAAAGTATATTGCAGTCGGTTCTTGCAGAAGTTAAGGTTTCCAGTCAAACGAGGAGTCAAATTTCAGAGGAGAAACCGAAAAAGGATGCTGTCGTTCAAAAAGGTCCATCGCAGAGTAACATGCCGACTTCTAGTCTAATGAACAGCATAACTTATAGTCCTTACGCGATGAACCCAAATCCGTACATGGCATCCTGTTCAAGGCAGTTGAGTTCGGGCCCGCTTTGTTACCCACCTGCACCACTTAAATGTTTTCAGAACTTTCCTCTTTTCATCCAAACTCCAGGAAGACACGTGTGCGCTAGCTGCTACAGAAATAGTTCTCACGTCAAATCGAGTCACTTAAAACAAGCGACAACAACAGCTACTAATACAGATGAAATGAAAGAAGAAGCAAGAAGTAAAGAAACAGAAAAGTTGATTAAAGAAATTTATAAATCAATGGCGCTCACTATGGATTTAAATAATAAAGATACGTCACTGAGTGATTACGAGGATGTTATTAAATCTACGCATGTTTTTGCTGGTCCAGTACTTGTAAAGGCGGAGAAAAAGCAGCCGAAAAACATGAAGAATGTAATGCAAGCTATGTCAGAATTATTTATTAAAAAAGAAGTAGCGGAGTCTTCAGAAAGCCCGAACACAACGATGGAAAGCAAGTTACCGTCACATAATACAAGCGTGCGATCGCAGCTGGTCACAACCGACACTGAGGTAAAGCTAAGAAGAGAAAGGCTGGAGAATTACTTGCGAGCGCGGAACCCGCCGCCTATTATGGAAGCAGATAGACGTGTGCTCCGTAAGGGCGTTATACATAATGTGACCACGATTACAGAGTCGGAGTCTTCGAGCTCTGAGTCTGATAGCGACGTCACACTGGTTCTCCCCAAAGAGCCTCACGAAACGAAACAAGTAAGCCATTTTTGTCCTGTAGTGTAGTGGGTGAATTCCGACTGGTATGTAGGTAGGTAGGTAGCACTTGAACCACAAAGGTAAATTTCTTAAACCGTAGCTGGGCCGATGTTCGCCGATCTAAGCTTATCTAAAAAAAAACTGAATCGTTAATTCCAATATCAATTCTTAAAAGCGTTAAGATTTTTAAAAACGTCGTATTTATGTAATTGCAGAAAAAGGAAAAGCAAGGATTGTTCAGCAAAATGTTGAAATCTGTCAAGCTTTTCAAGGCCAAGGAAAAGTCTAAGAATAAAGAAGAAAAATCTGATAAGGACGTGGAATCGTCGAGTGACTCCGACGACTACCAGACCGTGTACAGTCAGAAGATAGAGCGGACCCTCAACCACAGGAACCGCGCGCACAACCTGCCCAAACGCAAGACGCACTCGAAGATATCCTACAAGCACGCTTACCAACGAGACAGGAGTCCTGAGAAAAGGAGGCCTCCCTACATGGAGCAGGAGTACCGGAGGCACTGGAACGAGAAGCTGATGTTCCAGGAGGACAAAGCCAGGCACTCGTCGGAGCAGGCCTATTCTACGTCCACTACTCAAAAAACACCCTTCTATCAAATTGTTGAAGCTAGGAATACATTCCTGGAACCAAAAAAAACTTATAACCCAAAAGCTGACTTTAGGAGAGTAAGAGGTAACCGAGAGGAGAGTACCGTCACAACGGAGTCCAAGTTACCCATGAAAGGGTTGGCATGGCTAAAAAAGCAGAAAATGGGCATCCATTGTGGGGAACAATGGAAAAAGTTAATACTTGAAAGTTAAGTTTGCGTTTTGTGCTGTTCTGTAATCTGTCCTTGTGTCACTTGTGTAGAAAAATTTTCAAATAAAAATTTTAGTCTAATAAAAATTTTTAGCAACCGATATTCCCCCCTCCCTATATTTTGCTATTGATACTTTTTACAATACATTCTAAACAAGCATTATCGATATCAAGCGATTGTTCCGCTATCTGGCAGATAAATTGAAAAATTTGACATTCTCTGCGCAGCTAGGCAGGCCCTCTGTTTGAAAAAAAACTGTCATGTAATTTAAAGAGAACTTATGTGGCGGCGCGGCGGCGGTGAAACAGGCCTTAAGGTTCCAAAATAACACAAACTTTTAACAATAACAAAAGTTTATTAGAAATAAAACTTTAGCTTAGTTTCAATTCACAGGCATTTGTACTCAAAATAAAATAGCGTAGGTATATACAAAATATAAAATCTTATAACGAGGTTATCATAATAGAAAACAGTCGTGGAGATCGCGATAATATGTAACTGTTTTATCAGCACAACGCATTTCCTGGGTTAATCTTTTCCAAAGAAACATCACTAAAAAGCGACCATAAACAGGTTCTTTTTTTTTCAATTTTGCAACACTGGCGTATGCAACTAACATTACGTATTAGGGTATACAATGCACGCTGAAATAATTTGCTTTTGCAAAATATATAATACCACGGCGGCTTGTTACTGTGGCTGATGTTTTTGACCAGCCTAATATTGCACATGAAGAATATACTAGGTTTATAAATACATTCTTATATATTATTTATTCTTAGTTCTATACACATACAAAAAATGCAAAAAAGGTCAGTCTTGTTCCTAAAATAACATTAGTTTGTTCGATAAAAGCTACATATATAATGTACGTGCTGAGGTACCTCTTTGATGAATATTGGACGTTTTTATTACTATTGAGCAGAAACGTCTGTAGAGATATCTTGTATATGTATGCAAAATGACAGTCAAAGCATAATAACACATTTTCTCAGTCTGCCAGTAATGCAGGTCTTACCTACTATCTTCCAGTATTCACAGACATTTCCTACAATTTGTGAAACGCGGACTGAGATTTTATATGAAATGACTCAGGTCAGCTTGAACGCAAACTTTTCCAGCTCTTTCGACTGCAGGTAGTGGAGGTCGTCTAATACGTATCTGTTGACATAAAAAAAAACAGTAAGTAATCTGGACGAAACTAACGAATAGCTGAGTTTTATGAAACACATTGAATAAGAGACCTGTGCTTAACGTGGGAGCAATAAGGTGTTGACAGCCCCAAGAAATCAATCTAAAAGAATCGAGAAAAGAAAATCAATTTTGAGACATTAAATATGCCTGTTACTTGTTAGTGACTCTTGTCCACATAATTATCCCTAAAGTACTCTTCATATAGGTACCTATAAAACAGCAAAGGCAGAGGCGAGGTAGACAGATGCCAGAGCGCGTGCGCGTCCCAGGCGCCGAGTCGCGGCGGGAAGTCGAACAGCTCCAGCGACAGCGCCGCGCCCGACAGCAGCGTGAAGCACAGCATGCGCCACGCGTAGCCGTGGCCCAGCCGCCACTGCCGCCACGTCACGCCCACCCAGATCAGAGACCCTGCCACGCCTGCCATACGAAATAAACCTAATTGTCTTGAGATAGAGGCGAAAATAAATTGGTCTTTCCCCAAATCAATCAACTAAAAAAAAAATTACCTCATTAATTAAGAATATCAGGCAAACTTACCGAAAAATATATTGAGGCTCATATTATAATCATAGTTGATAACACCCTCGTAGAGATAGCGGACGTGCGTTACAAAGTAGAACAGCGGCACAAGGAGGATGAATATCGTGAGCTTTGTCCGTTTGTAACACAATCTGAAAATCATAGATAAATGTCATCGAAAAGTTCGCTGGAATAGATAAATTGTTAAACTTAACTTCATATAGACACACAACAAACTTTTACTGGCATCTTTGCCTACGTCGATGTCGTATTGAGCCGAGAAGTAGCCTACGTCTTTTCTTACATTCATTGGTTGAACTGTTGAGTCAGGAATGCAGATAGACAGACTTGGCAAGGAAATAATTGTGTTTTACCTTACTACGGCGGCGACGAATAGGCCCATGACCATGGACAGAGCGCATGCATAGTCCATGAACTCTGTGAATGGATTATCTCGCATATGGAATATTGTTGACCACACCCATGCATTCATGCACACCTGGTATTCAAAGAGAAATTAAATAAAGTTGAGTTTTCCTTCTTACATCAGCATTCTAGATAAGTGAGTTTATTCTATATGAACTTACCATAGCAAATCCATGCCAGAAGGCAACAATAGGCATGGCACGAGCCTTGGACAGTGGGAACTGTCTCTGGATCTTCTTATACATGTAGGCATTGGCAGCAAAGTTCAGGATGGACGAGAATGCTGAAGCCGGTTCCTGCATCCCCATTACCCTGATGAATGGCCACTAAAGAAAAGGTTTAACATAGTAACTAATTACATTATAAGATTATCTAATACATAGTTAGCCATCAAGCAGTTCTTCATACAAATTCAACTGCTTCATGAATGCTGGCTAACAACAGGTTTAATTATGCCATTTTCTGCTTAAGTAAAACATTTCTAAGGAGAGAGGCAAATTATAAGCATATCTATTTCTTGTTGATCTTTAAAATGTTACCAGTGAGCTTATTACTGACTGAAGGTTTTTGAACCTGTGCTTTTTATATTCATGCAGAAAAAAATACTTAGGTTGTTTAAATTGTCTGATTATGTGCAACTTACTCTGCCATGAAATTTGGGGGTTCCCTCACCAGCCCTCTTGAAGTTCTGCACAGTGAACCACATGCACTGATACCTGCACTCATCATCACAGCTCCAGCGCAACAACTTGCACCAGATGTCCTGCTTCTGAGCTGCTTTTGTTCTGAATTTCTCGCCATCTATAAGTGATTAAAGTAACCTTTTAGAAATCTTAAAAGGATAATTACTTAGAGCTAGTCCAAATTATATTTAGCTCTTATATTCAAGTAACTTTGTAAAACTGGAATAACTGTTTTCATTATGAGGTCTTTTAACACATTTTATGATTTTAAATATAGTACCCCTATGTACTGGTATGGAAACCATATTAAAACTGTACTAAGGACAAACTTATATAAATGTGAATTATGTGGCAGCATTTTAATGTTACATTTGCAACATAAAAATGTGACTTTAATAGGTTCGAGTCTGGGTGGTGAGAAATAATAAAGATAACAAAAATTACATACCATTGGTACAATTTTCTTTCACACATCTATGATTGCAGTTTAAATATATTGAGGAGCGATCCCCGATACTGCATGATGCCGGATTAAATCTCTCCCACAACACAAATACACTGATAACACTGATGAATACTAATTTCATTTTTAGCCTTATGTTTATTAAATTTTTTTAGTGGCAAATAATTTACATTTGAAAACCAATCTAACGTTTAACTCGGCTTTAATGGTTTAGATCCTTTGACCCATAAACACTTACATCGCTAGTATCATTATCAGATAAGAGACGATTTTGCCGGTGCCGGACGTAGAATATTATCTTGTATTATTCTATAAGAAATACTCTCATAAAATTCTATAACTATATAAGGCAACAATCCCGAGCTTATGCCTCATGCGTTCAAATAGCTTTTTCGTTAAATTTTCTTAATGGATTAATTATAAATACCCAAATACATTTTAATTAATTGTACAATATACAGAATGTACAGCAAACAACTATCAGTCACCTGTCACTGACAGTGACATGTTGACAACCAAGGTTTTAGTGTTCTGTGGTGGACAGTGTAGTCCTGGCGTCAGATGATTCGGCGATGAAATACAATCCAAGTTACTCATACTTACTTTTGTCCAAGATTTCAATAAACAAATTAGCTTACCAGAAGTCGTTTATCCTTACCAGAAGTTCAACAGAGAATTCAACATCTAGAAGCATCCATTTCATTTTGAATGTAACTTAAAATTCAAAATAAAAAAATGAAACGCATCATGTAAACTTCGCTGACAGGAACTGTCAAACAACTTAACCTAAAAATGTGGACATAACAAACAGTGTACTCGCACTTGAAATACTCCTCAAATGACAAATATTTGAATCCAAAATAATGGTTTTAATATTCAGAACGTTGTTTGCTGTAAAAGAGCTTAAGAAGCCGCGTAGTTATCTCCGAAGTAAATTCATCGATTCTGTCAGACTTCACGTAAAAGGAGGTACAGGAGGGACTGGTCTGCCTAAGTTTGGAGGCCTCGGAGGTCAAGGAGGCTGTGTTTATTGCATCGGTAAGGAAGATGCCAATCTCAGAAACATAATGGGTAAATATCGTGGCAAAACCGTCACCGCTGGGCATGGAGAAGACAGTAGAAAGTCAAAAATAGTCGGTAATCCAGGCGCCGACGTTAAACTTGAAGTTCCCTTAGGCATAACTGTGTACAGAGAAGATGGAAAAGTTCTAGGTTCAATCGACAAGGAAGATGAGACGGTGATCATAGCTAGAGGGGGCCCTGGAGGCACTCCAGAAACTAATTTTCTGGGTCATTTCGGACAAATACATCACATTAGATTAGATCTGAAACTGATCGCTGATATTGGGCTTGTGGGCTTCCCCAATGCTGGTAAAAGTTCATTATTAAAAGCTATATCAAGAGCTAAACCAAAAATAGCCAACTATCCCTTCACCACCATAAAGCCTAACAAAGGAATTATATTTTATGAGGACCTCCGCCAAATATCTATTGCTGATCTGCCTGGACTCATAGAGGGTGCACATGTGAATGTTGGCCTAGGACACAGTTTTTTAAAACATGTAGAGAGAACTAAGTTGTTACTATTCATAGCAGATGTGCAGGGATTCCAACTCAACCCTAAGTATCCAATAAGGTCTTGTTTAGAAACAATATTATTACTAAATAAAGAATTAGAATTGTATGATGAAGAATTGTTACAAAAACCTGCAGTGCTAGCTGTTAACAAGATGGACCTGCCAGGATCGGATGAGATCCTGAAAAATATTAAAGAAGCTTACAGAAATGAGAAGACAATCCTTCAAAATGTGCCAGAGGAGATGAGACCAAACAAATTAATATCCTTTGATGACATCATCGGCATATCTGCACTTAAGAGAGGTGAAAGCATAAAAGAGTTAAAGAATATTCTAAGGAAAAGACTCGATGATTATGCTGATGAGAATGACCCAAACATTGTACATCCAAACAAATTGCTACGACAGACCAGAGCCATCATAAGAGAGAGTGGGTCTAAAGTCACTTAAGTTAAGAAAATAAACAATTCTGTGATATGATTTTGTGTCTCACTTTATTCTAATCACAAACATTGATGTAACATAAGTGTGAATAAATTATTAGATCTTAAATCTAAAAATAAAACCAGAATGAAATCTCGATATTTTTATTAAAACATATTATAAGCTCCATTATTGTTAGCTGCCTTAGAAACTACAATCACTATCAAAAGATATTACACAACTAACTTGCCAATCCGTCTTATCCTAGAATTTCTCAAACCAATTGGTTGAAATCTTTATCACAGTGATTCTTATGATACTATATTCCAAATTGGGGATAGAGAAAGTTATTTAACAAAAGATAATATGCTGACACACCTTCTGGCAATTAAACAATAGTATATCTATTATGATTATAAACCCCTTTTAGGAATAGTAAAAACAACCTCTACCCCTCCCCATCCCCACTTCAGGATATGGTTCAAACTTCCCAAGCATACCCTACTTGTCTACTTATATAGGATACAATAATATTAAACAATCCAGTATTATTACTTACATGTTACTTAAAGTCCAATATACGAAAGATTAGCTAAAATATAAAACTGTTACATGATAAGGTTTTTATTGATGGTGTAACATGGTAACACAAGTTTAAAACAGATTACTCAAAAAATCAGAACAAATACAAAAATCTTTCAATTTTTCTAAGGAGAATTTAGCCTATGATAATCTATTGAGGAATGCAAACAATATAGTTCCAATATAATAGAATTTACTACTTCTAAAGGTTAATAATTATCGACTAATTACATTTTTGCTTATTTGTATTTTAATATTTTCTTATCACAACACAATATTATAGTCTCCTTATTATGCCTAACATAAACGTAATATGTGAAAAATTACGATGGCTTACATTTACGGTGAAAATTACCGACAAACTAAATTATATACAGACGGAAAAAGAGATTTATTTATTCTTCAATTCAATACAATAGAACAATAGAATTTTATGCATGTCGTAACTCACGACAATTGTATAATCACTTTTTAGATAGTTGAACCTAACGGTAAATAATGAATAATTATTTACTCAGTTAAAAACTTATCTCTTTTACCATGTGTACAAAATTGGGTGGGTAGGTGCAAAAAAATCTACGTCACGACTTACGAAGTATCTCAAACCTGAATAATAGACTAAAAACAGAGTTTCTAAAATCAATATAAAACGTTAAGGAGTTGAAATTATTCTGCACCCCCATACACCCAGTGACAGAACAGACTAGAAACATCAGCTTACAAACTAAATAACTAAACAGCGCGTTTAATACGAGTTCTTACAGCAGACTACTACTGAGGGGGCTAGATGGCCCCTTTACTTTGCACGGAGCGCCGCCTGGTGTCCACAATTAAAAGCTTATGATACAGGTGCAGGTCTTTTGTGAATTAACCGAATAATATTTCACAAACTAATAACGTGTCCAGTGGAATTTGCTATATTAATAACAGAAATGATTTTTATATATATTTTATTTATTTATAATGGGTGTCATTCAGTAAGTGGCAACACAAACGAACACTCAAATTGCTCATAAAAATAATTTACAAAATCTAATTTGTTCCATAAATTAATTCGTTGAAATCAAATTCGCGTGCTAATAAAACTAACTAATCATGGCAGTTGAAATATTCGTGAAACATTGATTGTGACAGACAAACATCACAATTCCAAGATGGCCTAATTTTACAATATTTTATATTTAAAATGCCTTTACATTCGGCGTGATATGCATTAACATATCAGTAAGAACTTACATTAATCCCACATCTATATCTATCGATTACTAGGTTATAAGTAAACAAATAGATATAAACAAACACGCTAAATACGTACCAAAGGTAGCCGTCGACAACATAAGTTTAAGTGACGATATTATATAATGCAATCATAATAGAGATGATGACATTTTCATTGTCCTTCATATAGTTTAATGAATGCTAATGACGACGTATTTTTTCTTTTGTCCAACAAAAATTGTTTAAATACCAATGAATGGAACTTACACGTGACGTCACTTCAGTTTATACATTTTTTGAAGTTGCTACGTCACAAGCTGGCTTTCTTGAACTTTAAAGAAGTTTATCTTTGTAATTTTTTACTGCTTATTAGATAATAGCAAAATACGTTTCGAATATTTTATGAATATTTATCTGTCGGACTAGAAAGATTTTTTAATGCTGGTCATCATCACCATCATACTCGTCTCCAATCTCAACTTCATTGTTAAAATCCGGGTAGGTCAAGCACATTGCATCGTCGACCACACATCAAATTTAGGAGACACAGACTAATTTTGAAGTAGTTACTTTTAGAATCGATTCATTTTATTAGTATTTACACGTAGAGCGGGTCAAAGGTAGTCGCTATTAAGTTTACTGTGGTATAGCCATGACGTGTGGTCAAGTATGCAACTGATAGCCGCGAGTACATTGGCAGCTCATGTGTGGCGCGCGCGTCAGTCGGCGTACCTCTCGTCGGCCTCGGTGGCGGTCTCGGCGGGCGGCAGCGAGCGCGCGCGGCCGCCGCCCTCCGTGTCGGCGTCGCTCGCGTCGCCCGCCGACGCCGGCGCCGCCGGGCTGCTCGGCGGAGGGGACGACGACGACGATCCTGGGGGCAACAGCGGGAATATTAATGGGACTACGTTACGCGTTAACGCTTATTCATTGTAATTTGATCAATTTATAGTTGCGGAAAAAAAATGAATCCATTATTATTAATTGAACTACATAAAAGACATAAAAAAGTGCGGTTGAAAATCAATAGGATAAACTTTGCATAAATTATACAAATTTTTCTTCGTAAATACATCAAAGGACAAAGAACGCTTTTCGAGAATACAATAGATTTTGAAATGTGGTTTGGCAAAATGTATAAGACATTTAGCCATGAGCATGTTAAATCAAGTCAGTTGAACGTATGACTAACCATTACTGGGGTTGAGCCTGTTGTCGTGTGCGGGGCGCTGCTTCTTGGCGGCGGGGTCCTCGCGCGCGTCCTCCACCTGCGCAGGACACTCCAGGTGGACCAGGTGGAACACCTACAGAACAACAGAGTTTGTATATCAACATACATAGCAAATCGACGCTGTATTAATCTCGAAATTATGTAGTTGGATGAATTATATTACCTCATTAACAGAGTTATTTGTTCCAACAATACGTATTATGGAAACAGGTCGAGGCTTGAAATATATCACTTGCCATGATCTGAAAATAAGAAAGGATATTTTTCATTAAAATTTTAGTATAAAAAGAACCCATGATTAAGTTGGTTTTTCTCAAGTCTCGTAGTTAATGAACACTGCTACCATGTCCTATTAAAGAATATATATTTTTTGCTATGCAGTTTATATTTACGGTTTGTTATTATTAATATTACCTGCAGGCCTCCCTCGTCCGATCGCACACCATCTCCCAGTCCCAGTAGTTGAGCGAGGTCTCGACGTAGTAGGAGTAGTGGCGGTAGTCGCAGTCCCACAGCAGCATGCGGATGGAGGACAGCAGGTAGGGCTGCGCCAGCTGCACCACGATGGCGCCCGAGCCCAGCTGGTGGCACGTGTAGCCCTGGTCCCAGTCGTAGTGCTCCGTGTCGCAGTTCAGCAGGGCGTTGCGGGAACGACTGTACACGGAAGTCATACTTGATGAGACCATAAAACTTTATTTATAGAATAAGTATCGTAATATTGTAGGAGTTTCACTAGACAGGAAAGAGGCCTTTCTCCCGCAGTTAGCCTCCGACTGTTTATATCCAAATAATTCAAAAGGTCAGATTCAATTCACATGTAATATTGTATCATTCAGATTGAATTCTCTCTCAAATATAATTTTAAAATATGTCTCAGTCTACTTACTTGACAATTGATTTGACAAAACAACTTGAGAACAAATCAACGTGTATGAACATGTACTTGGAAATGCATTATTTTCTTCTATTTGAACGCTTTTTAACGCGCTTTAAAAAAGCTCCCGTGCGAATCAGGCCTGAGGCCTGAAACCTTACAGCTTTGGTCCATGATACCAATATTTCCCCAATAGATGCAGTTTAACACATTTAAATGTTACTTCATACGGTCATACCTGATGCCCTCAATGACGACGGCGGACAGTTCGACAGTGGCCACGTTGTGTACGGGCTCGATGAGTCCGTTCCGCAGCGGCGGCACGCGCACCGTGTGCTTCGCCTCCAGCGCTACTGCGTGGAACACCTGCATGCATACTCAGATACTACACAACTAGCCTTGCAAATAAATCAATGGAGATAGGTATTAACAGCCCCAAAATGGCTATTAGTCTTTTCATTCCACTTGATAACGAGAAAAACAACAGGACACTTAATATTCATGACCTTTTTTGGGCAGTGAATCACTTAAAAGCTGTCATACCGAAGAATATTGAGCCATCTACGGATTGACATCAACAGAAAGAGGAAAAAAAATGAGAGGCTCTACAAAAAAAAACAAAAATATTCATAATCATCTTCTCACTTCTTACCTTATTAACAGTGTTGCTGGTGCCAACCAGCTTGATGTATTGCACGACCCTCGGCTCAAAGTACAGGTTCTGCCAGGAGCGGCAGAAGTAGTTCCTGTGGTCGATCACGCGGACCCAGTCTTTTTGGTCCACAGAAACCTCGATGTAGTACGCGTATGATCTGTATGAACATGAGGGATTATTTACTTCAAAACACCAATGTCGGGCACGGAATCAGAAATAACGTCAAGTAGTGAGATTTTGCTAATCAAGTAACAAAAAAAAACACTTCAGCCGGAAACTCTTTATAATCCCTAAGACGTTAAAGTGTTTCTTCTACGAATGCCGCTGCTAATGATTTCTAATTATTTTGGGAAATCGATCAAGAAAACACGATTTAAAAATAATAAGTAATATTCCACAACTTTCACACAACGCCATCTAGTCTCAAACTAAGCAAAGCTTGTATTGTAAGTACTAGAGAACTGATAAACATACATATATCTAAATACATACATAATACAGATAAAATACGGCCAGACACGGAATAGATGCTGTATACGTTGTCTGTTAGAATGAGAAGTGCCGCCATTTTAGAATCGCTTCTTTATTGACGCGAGTTATGACATAATGAACGGATTTTGAGCGCTCGGCGGAAGAGTGGGGATCGCTTAGCGCGTCCTAAAATAAAACGCCAATCATTGTGCGTACCCGTCCACAAAAGGGACCCAAAAAATCCTACCTGTTGTCGCGGTCCCACAGCAGCAGACGGATGTGGTTGATGATGGTGTGCGCGGCGAGGCGCACGCAGATGCCGGGGTTGTCGGGCGCGTCGCTGATGGTGTGGCGCGTGTAGCCGCGCTCCATGTCGTACGTGTCCGTGTCGCCGTCCAGCAGCGCCGAGCGCATGTCGCCCGAGATCACGCGCGCGCCGCGCTTCGGGGTCGCCACGTTCTCCTCCGCCACTGTATCACATACGACAACTTATCAAGTATTCCGAGCTACGTCGAAAGGCGAATTTCCCACGCTGCAGTCTTTGTAGTACCCGAATTGGTCGAAAACTATTTGACGAAACTAATTCCACTTTACTTATTATTATTTTTTTTCAATTATTTTCTTTATGAACCAATTTAATCAAGTCAGAGTCGATCTTAAGTTTTAGCCTAGGATAGCCAGACCCGAAGCAAAAAAAAGAAACAGAAGTGCTAGAATAAGGCCTCTTCTCAAATAGAAAAAGTACTGATGCATTGTAGTTAGTTAATTCCGTTGCCATAATGTTACTTTGTTTTTGCAGTACTGACCCAGCAGTCCCCGGTGGCGGAGCTCGGTGCTCTTGGTCTGCGTCTTCTCCTGGATGGCGTCCAGCAGCATGTCGGGCGTCACCAGCGAGAAGGGCCGCACCACCGTCAGCAGCTCCTCCAGGCTCATTAGAGTTAGGCGCACGCATTTCAATATTTTCTCCTGATAAGCAAATCAAAAAAGTCTTAATAGCCTTGCCTACAGACATGAATATAATCCAGGGTCTCTGAACTCAATTCAAGCTATGTAAAAAAATAGCCTAATATTTTCAATAACCAAATCAGAAGTCAAAAGACGTTGTTACAATTTATTAAGTACCTAGCAGGTCTATTCTTGCAGTTCTTGCAATTTAAAATTTTAAAGTTATCGACGGGAGACAGCTACCATGAAAATATAAACGAAGAAAATACAGCCTTAGCCGGTACTTACGACTTGTGCCTGTCCGCCCTCAGACTTGACCCACAGTTGGTTGGCGTTGAACCAGTTGCAAACCGCTTTAAAGATGTCCACTTCTGGTGCGAAGAATGAATCGCGCTCTAGAAGACCTTGCAGGGCTTCCTATAATTTTTTTTTCTTTGAAACTCTTAAACTTTAAAGACGGTTTTTCCTATAGAGAGTTATGTATAGGGTAAATTACAATAACTTAAAAAGTATATACTTATAGGAATTTTAAATCACATCTTTGGGCTTGTAATTATTACGCTCGTAATTGAGTCACTGACCGCCTTAACGATAAAGTAATCACAAACGAAGGTCAAATTAGTTACACCTTTATTCAAATATCTAAAGAATGGGTGAGCCAATTTTCACTTCATTTTTCTACATCAAAACATAGCAAAATAGAAGAAAATATATGTTATAACTTCATACTTAAGTAAACAGCGAGGGCACAGTTAGTTAATAATAATTACAAACAAATTGAACAGCTGCAATACACTGCAACTTTGTTGATTGTGTGAGTAATACAAAAACAATTGAAGCGTGAACTTACAACAGACAGTTGCAGGAAGGACTCGTGCTGCAGGACATCAATAGCATTCCTGTCCAGGAAGTTGTAGCAATAGTCCATTAGCGCCTTTAGCCCGTAGAGTCTACAAAAAACGTATAGAGTTATACCGAAATTCTATCGCATCGTAGAAACGTAACAGGCAGTGAGGTTAATTTTAGTAATTTAAAATTTTAAAGTTGGTTTACTGCCACAATATGGTTTTTCTTTTAAAGAATATAGAATAGTCGCATGACCGCAGGACTGCCAAGTCAAAGGTCCCGAGTTTGATCCCAAGGCATGCACCATCTTTTCTAATGTTATTCCGAATGACGGAATCCCTTCAGAAGGCACGTAAATTGTGGGTTGTGTGCCTGATCTCACAGTCTCAGTCAAATTTAATATCAATTTAAAGTCACCATTGAATATTTTTCCCGTTTTTAATGTTCCGAGTTACCCTGCAATATAATCAGCAACTCTCACTCACCTCGCCGCATCCAACACGGAGCAGACATTCCTGAGCGCGAGCACCTGCCTCAAGTAGTCAGATATAGCTGTCTCCAGCTCTTGGAAGTTGAACTGGTGAGCCAGGCCTAACATGTCGAGAACTGTGTCCTCGCGTAGTAGGGACAAGCCCATATGACCTGAGTACAAACAAGTGGGTTGAAAATTTGCACAATAGAGTAAGATATATACTGTTCCATTATCATGAGTTCTAAATTACCTGAGTAAACATATCGTAGGAGAGCCTTGAAGGCCTGTAGTGGCGCCTGCAGCTCCACTTCAGCCTGTAGGAGACAAATTAGTTATATGACGAAAAGTTTACCTTTTGATGCAATGAATTGCTTAAATACTTGCTCATGACATTGTGCTATTACCGTATTGTACTCGTATTAATAATTTGAGAGTAGATTAAAAAAAAACTAAACAATCATCACAGTACCTGGTTGGCCTCCCTCATGCCGCCATACAGCAGCGCTCGGAAGTAGTCGCTACTGGCCGCGAGGATGACCTTGTGCGCGGGGATCCGCTGCCCCTCCACTATGAGGGTCACATCGGAGTACTCCGACGATAGGCACAGGGACCCTATGTTTTCTGATAGGTGACCTGCCAAGCAGAATATACTTGATTACATTGGGTCAACTCATTTAATTTCAAATGCCAAATGATAATTCAAAATATCCAAATAATACATTGACTCAGAAAATGAATTTATAAAACTAAACTGTCGGGTTATAAACATTTATGAACGTGAAATCAGGCAATAATAGGGACAAACATTTCATAGCAGGTTCACTTTCCAGGTTAACTTCACGCTGTGGCAGCTAAGCCGATTTACCTATTGGTCCAATTATCATATTTTTTTTAAATTTTTTGTTTCCACTTTATTCTACTATATTTGGTAAAAACAATGTTCAAGTCGCGTGATCTTGAACTAACGTGCGGAACTGAAATTCGTAAATACAAATAGGCACGCAACTTCAACATTTTGCGTGCGCGAAATTTATTCAAAGAGTTTTTGAATTCAAAAGTATTTAGTTTACTATTTTAGTATGTTTCATGTTTGTGGGACATTGTAATACCGATAACTTTAGTGATCCCAGTTGAAATGGTAATTGAGAACTTTGTACAAAACAGAGTATTGTTTTACGAAAAAGCTGTATTACATCATTTGTTTCTTCAGCTTAATGCATGTTGGGCTCACTTCCACACTGAGACAAATTGCTACTTGCTTATTAAAATTATTCGGTATATATCAACAAAAACCATCTGGGTTTGGAGGTAGTACTAGGTACCAATCTACTTTCCATTTATACATCACCTGTATTCTTCAAATGTTTACATTACTGTTGGAAGGATTATTAAAGTAATGACTTCTTTAGTAACTTTTTTATGAATAAACAAAACTGAGAAGAAAAAAGATAGAAAATAAACACAAAATAAGCTGAAAAAGTATCTTACTAATGTGTTCAATGTCGCCAACGCGTGTAGTGGACGTGTTGTTCACACTCATGTACTGGTGCTGGCTACTCATTGTCCCAGGTTCACATCAAATATGCTGCAAGTACAATACAAGCTTAAGTGTGCTTAAGAAGCAAATTTATGAAATTGTGGAGATTCTGAAGGCCTAGCCCTTATGAATAGAATATACTAATGTGACCGTTAAACATTGTTACCATACAGCATAGTAAATGTCCCTCTCTAAGTTCTTTTTTTACTTTGATTGATAGTTTTGATGACAAACAAGCCTAATAATGGTGACATAATTTGTAATATCTTTACTACAATCAAAAATAATGATAGTGCATAAAATTATTAAATATTAGCAGCCAATGAGAATAAAAATTAAGAAATTGACATTTGAATAAAAATTGAACATTTTTTTCTTGTAATATCTACATACTAACTAATTTCAGTATTACCTGTATAAAAATTAATATTTTATAGCTTGGATCAATGTGACATTATTTACTTGCCAGCTATGTGTAAACACACATGTATAGGTTAAAGATAATTCCCCTCCTGAGTAAAAGTTTAGCTCAGTTTTTTCATAATCTACATATAGGTACTCAGATAATCAGACTGTAGAACATTAACGTCAAGAAATAACGAAAAACGCACATAAACATCAGAAATAAACGCGAATAGTAAGCAAACCACTTTTGAGTTCTTAAAGTAATAAAACAGAAATATCTAGAAGTTTGGTACACAAAAAAAACTATACATAATATAAAGCAACGAGTTCTTAACGTGATATACCTTATACTAACTACACTACCTTGTATTAATGGAATTTATATTACTTTTTTGTATAAATTACGCTCCCCATGATTGTGATTATATTATTGTCGTCCTTCTTTTCTTACAACTAATAAAATGGATATAACATACATACGCATTAAAGATTTTCTGGGGTTTTAAATATTGCCTAAAGATGCTCAATCTTGTTATAAAAATAAACACCCAATGTTCTTGTTTAGTACAGATCGGTATATTCGATATTTTTAATTGCAAAATCACAAATTAAATCGCATTTACCCATTTGTGATTTGACTTCACTGACAATCTGACAATATTATGACATGACCAACCAAACACCTTTTAAAATTGATTCGAAGCCATGTTTTTTAAGACGATATCGATTACGCAAAAGTTACAAGATAGTTTTTCAAAAGAGCTTAGTTAATTTTTCAAAACTATATTAATTCTGTTTTATTTTCTTTTAAGTTATTTATGTGCTTTTTAGTTAATTAATGAGTAAAAAGTAACTCTTATTTATTTGGACATTCTGTTTATAACCTCATTATTGTTCAAGGATCGTTACAAGACAAACATAACCCAGGATATTTTTTGACAAAATTGGACCCGCATAAGATTGGAAAAAATACTTAAACCAAAGTGATAAAAGTCAACCACTATAAAAAAAAAACAAAATATCTTCCAAACAAGGAAAGTTTTAAACCAGGAATAAAAGAAAAAATATATCATGTTTTAGTTTCTTTTCTGTATACAATAAATTATGTTGAAAGTGTGCTACCGATCGATACACTGTTTTTATCTAAATAAATACTTGTATACATTCGTAATCTAAATTCAAACTTTAAACGGTGACCTTGATTGCTTTGATTTTAAAGTATAATTTATTTGTATTGAAGGTGCTACAGCCTTCAGCCAGCCGAATAATATCGATCATGCTACAGCTACAGCTTAAAAATATTGTTGCCCTTTATTATTCGAACATCAACTACCTTATCCTTGCATACCAAACTGTATAAATATAAACTTATCTGTTGACGAATAATCGGGCGCGAAAGCTTCGTCACAAAACTACGCTATTGTGATTGGCTAGAAAATTTGTCAGTACCAACTTAAGAAATATCTACAACATTTTGGCAATGTTGTCAGATTCATTACCAGTTGTGCTGGGCAGGTAAATATCGTCGCTTTAACGAGTATATTTTATTTTTCTAATGGTTTTCCACACGATAACGATGTTGTAATAGTTGGAAAGATACATGAAGACCTCATCTTTTCATTGATACATTGAATTGTAAGTAATAAGTTTCTATTTCACTGTTTCGTGAACTTTTTGGTAGAAGGTTGTGGATCTGTAAAAGTAGCTGCACAATTGATACGAGTGCGATACTCGCAAAAGAAAAATGTGTGTAACGTATTTTATATTTACCATGAAATAATACCTTTCAATATTCTTTAGCGTGTTTATGTTTTTATTTGGTTGCTAAAACTTTTATCTTGACTTATGCATCGAAATACGCGAGTTGTGCGTCTGAATGATATTTTGATTTCGCGATATTTTATTTTTAAATGCATTACAGGTCATCAATAATGGATTGTAAAAGATAAACGAGTGTCTGTAATGAACTCGCTCATATTGTTGAGACGAAGAAATGGAGAGACAGCAGTGTAATTCACTTCAAAACTTTGATGAACCCAAAACAGAAATTTTGAAAAAAAGATTGTTGAAATCAGCAAGCGCTTCAGTCAGCACAAATTTAATGCAAAATAGTTCGCAGCAGAATGTGCTACTGAACACGTTACGCGTGAGTTTTAATTGCCTCTGTTATTTTTTTATTGTATTGTGTTAGCTTGACATTATTGACACATATTTGTCAAATTTCAGGCGCCAATATCGAGCAGCATGATCGTGTCCTCGATGCAGGCCTCACAGAGCTCCTTGCCCATCACTCATAATTTACTTACCCATTCAATAGCTCCTGTTAAACTCCACCCAAACAACTCTCCTTACCCATTGCAACTTTCAACAGTGCATGTTCCAGTGCAGATTCCAGGCTCCACATCTAACATTAATGTCCCTGTTCAGCTATCAGGACCTACAAACACTGTACCACTACAAATAACACCCTCTAGTCTTCCTCTTCAAGTCCCTGGGACTACCAGTGTACCTGTACAGCTGCCTGCTGGTGATACCATTAATGTTCCACTTCAAATCCCAGCGGCAAACCCAAATCTGCAACTACCAAACTTGCCCTCTATGCCAATGATTCAGAACTCTAATCAGTCACTTCACAGTTCAATTATTCATGTCCACATGGGATCAAACCCAAGAACCAGTATGGATGGCAGTTCTGACATGTTAGTGTCTAGTTCATCCCAACTGCAGATGCCTGATACATCAGGATCTCAAGGCAAAGTAAATAATTCCCTTCCCCAAGTCCAAGTTGGTCACAATAATACTGTGATTCAAATGCAAAATTCCTCCAATCCCAACTCAATACAAATCCGAGGAGGCCACAGACCAGTGCCGCATGTGGTGTACATTCAGACTCCAACAGGGCTGAAGCCTGTCACAAGCACGGACGTCATAACCCAAGCAAGTACAAGTGGAAACCCACCACAAATCATAGTAAGGAGACCAGTAAGTGAATCATCACCATTAACATGCATCTCGCTATACACAAATATAAACTGGAAGCAGTGAGATGTTTTCTAAACATATTCACAACTTCTTTGACTTGCAGATAACAGCTAAGTAAAATGGTTTATAGAGAATCAATACCTTGCTGTGAAGTTATTATAAAGTGATGAATTGGCAAACTTGTGGTTTCATCTGTAATTTTTCTTATTGCAGTACAAGCATAAACTTAATTCAAAATTTATGTAAATATGGTAATGGATGCACTTTCACTCACTATGAACAAACATAATGGTGGTGGTTTAATAAAAATTATAAATGGTCACATATATTATCTCGGTTTAAAGATTATTTCTGTTCTTGTTTAGTGATGGCACTGATTATTGCTAGTTGGTGTCTCTTCTAGTGGACGTTTTGACTGATATATTTTATTGTATACATTATAAACCCAAAGAGCCATCACTAAATGATTTATTAGAATATATTGTTTAATTTAAAAAACCTTCACTCTTATCACTATCAAGGCCAAAGATAATTAGTTTAAATACTTTTTAGTTAAATTATGCTTAATTTTGATCTTTAAAATTATTTGAAAGAAATGGTTTAATTTGTTTACAGTATTATATGACTTGAAGTATGATTTTAATTGTTTTATGTTGCTCTATTACATGAATTTAGAATGTTTTATTTACATTTTGGTTATTTTCACTGCTGCTTCTCACTTTCATTTAACTTTCAATTGGTATTGCATTCTAATAATTAAGAACTCAGGTGTAGGTTCCAGGTGCAGTTCTACTACTTTCATTATATTGTTAAATTCTCTTCTTACAGGTAACCAGCAATTCAAATTTACATTTGTTACCAAATGTAAATAACAAACCCAACATAGCTCCGAAGGTGCCACCACAGAACAAGTCTTCCATCCTGGCTCCAGTTAATTCAACTCAGCCTATTGTCATACAAAAACCAAAGGTCAACGACAAAATGATGGTCCCAGTAAGCATTGCACCAAGTACCCCAAATAAACAGGCAATAGCATATCTTGGGTCCATGAAGAAACCCAATCAAAAGAATTTAAATGAAAACCAGTCCATCCTCATATCTAACAATCAGTCCAATGTTAATGCAAACAATCAAAAGCTATTTATAGCTCCTATGAATATGCCTAAAATCCAAAATACAAAGTATATCTTACCAGTGACTTTGCCAGCTACTATGGCTTCGAAAGGTCCTATAATCAATCTTCAAATAGCCAATGGCCAAATACAGAATGACCCACAAGGCAATATAACAGTCATGAGAGATACTGGTCCAATTGACTCTCAAGACATGCCACCATTACAACCTCTTGGAAAAGTTGTAATGAATGGCAAGGAATTACCATTAAGTCCAAATGGTGATAAGACATTTACGTTGTCAATACCGGGCTCTAGGGCAGAACCTACCGGTGAACAAGGAGAATATACACTATCCATACCTGAAACAAATGCATCAATGAATGACGATATTTATACAGTGTCGATAGCAGACGAAGATGGAGCACATAGGGAAAAATCTTTTACTCTTGCTATTCCTGAGAAGGGAAAGAGTTTATTGAACAGGAATATGATAGAGCGGCATGAGGTAAGCACTGTTACCGTTGCCGCACCTGCCATACTAAGACGATCGAACTCTGATAATAGTGACAGGAAAATAGCAAATGCCAACATGAAAAGGCGTATCTCTCTCTGCACTGAAAATTTGTCAAATAAACATATGAGACTATCCCTGCCACAGAAAATCGAAAAATTAGAGGACCCGCACGAAGCTGATAACAGCGATGATCATCGTGTACCCTCACTGTTCTGTGATGAAAAGTTAGATAAAGACCTGGATGCTAAAAATTTGGACTCAGATGCTGAAGATTATAAAGAGACTAAGCCTGAGACACTTGAGAGAACTTCACATGAAATATACTTTACTAAAATTGAAGATTATAGTAAAAACGATGTCAAAGAAGGTGTTCTTGAAGAGGATCCTCCAGGATTAGTATGGAACAATGGAGTTGCAAGATTACAGGGTAGCAACTTACAATTTCAGACCAATGAATTTGGTCTAATAGATTTAATAGAAGGCAGTGACCACGAAGAACTCATCAACAATGTAAAATACCACACACCTGTTAAGCAACGCATTGATAAAGCCAAGAAGCCGAATTCCCCAGAAGATTTGTACCGGTGTGAGTGTTGTGGATGCCATGGTATGGCAGCTGAGTTTATTAACCCCAGTTACTGCAGTGTTGACTGTCAAAGCGAAGTAGAAAAAGCATTACAAAAGAAGAAAGACAGAGAGCGCGTCGATCTGGCTAAGAAGAAAAATAAGATCAAAAAGTTACTAATGAGAAAACAGTTGTCAGAATCAGATATTATATCGGAAGGCAAAGACGACAAAGTGCTGCTCAAGCATTACAATTCAATGCCTTCTGACCAGTTGTCCGAAGAAACTTTAATGAAACTAAGTGACGACTTAATAGAGAATGAGAAATACCCGTGGATGTGTGGAAAGAATGGATTTTCCTGGATGCGGTATCTCGACATTTGTAAGTCAAAGGCTGCGCCTGTAAAGTTGTTCAAAAACCCATTTCCTTATAACAGAAATGGATTTAAAGTTGGTATGCGGCTAGAAGCTATAGACCCTCAGCATCCATCAATGTTCTGCGTGGTGTCAGTGGCGGAGGTGCAGGGCTACAGGATGCGCCTGCACTTCGACGAGTACCCGGACGTGTACGACTACTGGGTAAACGCGGACTCGCTGGACATCTTTACGCCGGGCTGGTGCGACAAAAACGGCCGCGTGCTGAAGCCTCCTGGCAACATGTCCGTGAACAGTTTCTCCTGGCCGCTGTACTTGAAGCAGATGCGAGCTGTTGCTGCACCCCGGAATCTCTTCCCGCACATTACTAACTCGGTAAGTTATAAATGCTACAGTTTTCAAGCAAAATGGTGTGAAACAATAAAACGGTAACAAAGAAAGATTAAACTTCTGATATCGTACTTAGCGTTCTCATTCAGACAACCTTTGCATGTCTTGTTAGATTAGAAAATGATAATTGATTCCACTTTGAAAAATTGCAGAAACATTTGTACATTTTTATCTGTACTAAAAAGTGGACTTAAGATTAATCCTGATGAAATTTAAAATGATCTTAAACAATGTTTTATGGTACATTAGATATTCAAGCCGCATTGCTTCCGTATTGGGATGAAATTGGAAGCTGAAGACCGCAAGAACGACCTAGTCTGTGTAGCGTCGATCGCTGACATTCTCGACAACCGGATGCTGATCAACTTTGACTCTTGGGACGAGATGTACGACTTCTGGGTAGACCCCACGTCACCCTATATACACCCCGTGGGGTGGGCTGAAGAGAATGGAGTACCTTTAACACCCCCGAATTGTAAGTTTATTTAAAACTATAATAGTTAGATATGTTCTACCCTCGCGGACTTTGAAGTAGATATTAAAGAGATTTACAAACCCGTAGTACATCATTTTTTGCTATTGTCAATAGTTTTAGCAGTGTACGTCGGAATTGGTTTTTGATTTGACACAATATCGCAATTCCGTACTGATCCCTAACATTGAGTGGTCGTAATTTCAGATGTGTTTTATTGTTTGATACAGATAACATACCTCTATCTGGGTAATGTTTTCTATCCTAATTTATCCCATAAAAATGCTTTTAAAGCAGAAAAATCATGATTTATTTTTAAGTTTTATTAACTCAAGTTTATCTCTCTCCAAACGTGATAAAATGTTAATACCAACTTGCATCAACAAACGTGTCCAACTTCAAAAATCATTAAAAACAATAAAGTTATTAAAATAATTAACGCAACGACATCGCAAAAAGAGCAACAGTTGTACAAAACCTTCAAGGATGATGTAGGCTTTTTAAAACTAGTAATAAAATAATGCCGAATTTATGCCGACGTTAAAGTTTATGTGTTTAAATTAAAATTAAAATGTAGTGCAGAGTGAGGTAACAAGGATAACCGGTAGTCGATGACGTTGTTATCTGTTCTCCACAACACGAATTGCTCGAGTACTTTAGTTTATGTGGACACGACGAACGTGTTTCTTGTCGTATCACTTTATTTTTTCTTCTGTATTATTTACCTATTATTGTATTCGGTGGCTCACGTTTCTTCCAAAAGTCTGATTTGTTATGTTCATTGACAACTACATCATAGAGGAAAATTGTATATTGGTCAGTTTGTTATTGTCCGAAAATGATAACAAGAAATTACATGAAACCTAAATTGTTAATAAATTAACCAAGGTAGGTTAATTTGTATTAGTCAAGTGATTGTGTTTCTTAAAATAAGTGTGTAAGTTTAATGCCATAAAACTTGACTTTATAAGTTTTTTAGTAAAAGATTGCACTATATTCGCATAGTTTATTATAAACGTATGAAATTCTTCAAAGTATCCTATCAACCTATCCTTTAGTGCAGTGATATTACTTAATGATTATTCAATAAGTAGAGTAAAAATAAGTTTTGCTTTGTGGTATATTATGGCAATAATGAGTAATGAATGTTGTGAATTCCATGAACAGACAATATACTTGAAAAAAGTAATTAGTGACTAACTTTGAATACCTGAGCCTCATTACAATCCTTATCAAATACTTATTATTAACTTATCTTTGTCAAAAGGAATTATTTATTATCCCCATTTTAGGGATTTTTCTGTTTAGTTTATTTGAGAAGTATTATTAATCCTATTGCTATTTCTTACTTGTAGTGAGCTGGTGTGATGATCAATACTTTCTCCACTAAATTGTATATTTGCCTAGCTGTAGGACGGTTTTAGGCTGGTTACACTCGTTTGGTAATTCTATTTTAATCACAATACTATTTTTTTTTTGTTGGTCGCCTGGTATACATTACATGGCTAACTGTAATATTTTGCCGGCAGTTTACAAAGATCCCGATACGTTTTCGTGGGAGAACTACTTGGCTGAGACCGGAGCTGCGCCAGCGCCGCCGCGCGCCTTCAAGCCTCGCCCTCCACAGGGCTTCAAGCCGGGCATGAAGCTAGAAGTCGTTGATAAAAGGGTAAGTCACACATACTATAAATTAAGATAACTTTCTTATTGTTATTTCTTAGTGTATAAGAATTGTGGTCAAGATTTGTTCAAATATAAATTATTCTGTAGTTACAAGTTTGTAAACAGTAAAATTGAATTGTATATATTATGTCTAGTTTACGTGTGCTACTGACTCTCGCAGATTTCTCAACTCTTTACACAGTTATTTTATTAACATTCTTCTACAGGTACCATTCCTAATCCGTGTAGCGACAATCAGCGCAGTGAAAGGTCACCAGGTGCAGGTGTCGTTCGACGGTTGGCCGGAGGAGCTGTCGTGTTGGTTCGACGACGACTCGCCCGACCTGCACCCCGTCGGCTGGTGCCTCAAGACCGGACACCCCCTCGAGCCACCACTCAGTAAGTGTTCTGGTAATACAATTTTGTAGATTTGTACATTAATTTTGGGAATGATTAAATAAACTAAACAAAGTGTATTTTTAACTGCACTTTTTTTTTGTATCTAGTTTGAGAGTATTGCAAGAAAGAAATTATTTTTATTTTCATTTAGACGATGCGACTAACATCTTGCCAGTTGCGATACATTGCTGAGCAATACATGTTGTACCAACAAGACATAACCCATCAAAGGGTGAATAATAAATTGATAAGAAATTGCTGTTTTATTGTGAATGGTACGTGTTGTTGTAGCGGCGGAAGAGCTGCGCACTCCGGGCCCGTGCGGCGTGGGCGGGTGTCGCGGGCTGGGCTCGGTGGCGGGCGGCGCGCACAAGCACCACGCGGCCGCCAGCGCCTGCCCCTACCGCGCGCCGCGCCTGGCGCCCGACCGCCTGGCGCCCGGCAAGCCCGCCGACCACGTGCTGCCGCGCGAGCGCAGGTATGAACAATGAGCCGAACTCGCTGCTGGCGAGCGCGCTTGTCACTAAATATCCTATGTGGTATATGAGTCCATACAACGACGCAAGGTGACCTTAGTCGTGATGCAAATCTTTAAGAATTACTGAAGTAAAATCACTAAAGTTTAATTGATCAATTCTTTTTTTTTTCTTCTAAGTAATAAACACACTGTTTTTGTTGCAGAGTGCTCAGTAAACAACCTAAAGCGAACTCGGTGCATGCGAGCACTCCAACAAGCGATACTAAAGAAAGGTAAATTATAATAACTCATGCCAAACTTTATCGAAAACGTTTATTACAAATATATTGCTAACATAATAATATAACCTTACGTACAATACTAATAAGATCTCGTTGTTGCAGGCCTCTAAGGGGAAGGCCACCGAAACACAAGCGAGTTGAAGAAGTTGTCAAAAATGACCCGGTGAGTACCTTCTAATATAGACTAACTTTGTGATTGATTTCCGAACTCTAGTTTATTAATAGATTACGGGGTTTTGACCAAGTTTGCGTTATCATTTTCCCGTGGACTCTGGTGAGATAGTAATGGATAACAGCTTAGATTGTCAATGTTTGTTTTATATATAAGAATCTTGTTTAAATATGTCAAATAGCGACTCGGATAAGCGATTACAGAACATAAAACATATTACACTTGCTAATGTGGAGCATTGGATTTCCATCTTAGTCTTGAGAAAAAAATAACTAATGACAGTTTATTTAAAGGTATGAGGTTAATGCTTATGCAGTAAAATTTTATGTTTAAAGCAGCATGTATTTAATTTATTTATACTATCTGAAGAAAAGCAATATTGTTGTTGTTCTCTACTATCATGTGCGTACATGAACTGTGCAATAAGTAAATGATTTACAAACTATTTATTGAATAGATAAAGATAACAGATTTAAATGATAAATATTCAGTTTAAATGGTGTGAATCTGGCTTCCAGTTACTTTGGTACATAGCTATCACAATCTTAAAAATTTCGTAATTATTTACAAACGAGTTACAATTACCGTGGAAAAATTAAATTAATAAGGTGTTAATGGAATTAAGTAAGTAAATGGATTACATAAATATAGACACTATAAGATGTGTTAAATTTAGATTAAATTTCATAATCTTCGTAGTTATGGATTCCTTGTTAAATTGCAAATATTACATTAAATTGTGTTGTCACAGTGCTGAGTCAGGGTAATGAATAAGAAAAGATTTGACAGTACTGAGGCTATTGTGAAAAATATTTTTTTTGAGCAGGTATCGTTATAACTTACACATTCATTATTCTGGGATACATTATTTTTGCTCATAGGTATATTTAATAATTGGCTTTGGCTTGTAGTACACAGATGTGTATCTTAACGCATGTGTATCGTCGCAGGCATCGGACGACGAGTCGATCTCGAGCGGCGGCGGCAAGCGCTGGCGCAGCGCGCGCGGGTCGGTCCCGCGCACGCTGCGCACGTACTCGCGCGCGTCCGCCGCCACGCCCGCGCCGCGCGCGCAGCACCTGGCCGAGCACCTCGCCGCGCAGCTGGCCGCGCACCGCGCCGCGCTCGCGCTGCCGCACGACCCCTCCATCTGGACGCAGGTACTGGACAAACCCTATCCTCAAATTGTGCATTAAAATCTATTTGTTTAATTTGTTTAATATGAAACACTGTTTGTGTGCGGTAGAGCGACGTGGCGGCGCTGGTGAGCCGGCTGGCGGGCAGCGCGGCGGGCGCGGCGGCGGCGGCGGCGCGGCTGGGCGGCGCGGAGCTGCTCATGGCGTCGCGCGACGAGCTGGTGCAGTGCGTGCGCCTGCGCCTGGGGCCCGCCGTCAAGGTCTACAGCGCCATCCGCCATCTGCGCGACTCCTACACGTGATCGCGCGCCATCGCTAGGGCCATCCTCATGCTCATCTGAGCGAAGTGCGCCTCTAGTGACGACTCCGAATACTGACTTACTTGTACCACGAACCTTCAGTGAGGATGTGTTACATTACTGTGTACAATATAAGTGTTGTGCGGTCGATATTGTATTATTTTATTTATAAACTTAAATGATTTTTTTAAATTGGTGTCTATTACTTGGGATAATTTACAAGTGTCCAAATTATTTAAACTACATGTTGTGAAGCTGAATTATATAGCAACTTGTAAAAACTAAGCCTATAACGGCAGTAGATATTCGGAATCTTCTTTGACTGTATGAGTGTTTGATAAAGGACTATACTTTTCTTGGTTTATAGATCGGATTTAGAACATGATCAGACCAAAATTGGCCAAATTATATATTCTCAATATCACTATATTTTTTATATCTGTTGTAATATTTAGAAATTTCTTTAAGTAATGTTAGTATTATTTAAGTAGTACTCAACGAATTCAATTTGCATAGTCATTAAAATGGGGACAATATTTGCTAAGCTAAAACTTATTGTTTGCATCAAGCAATACTGTAAGTAGGCACAAAACACATAAATTATAATAATGCTTTAAATGCAGTGGTTGTGATTGTATGCAATCTTTGTGTCGTGTCTTCAAATAGGGGATAATTGTGTAGATAATTCAAATTTTACTAAAAAATGTTGGACATTTTTCTGTATCAAAATCGTGGGTGTATTATTTAAAAAAAAGATGGTGTATTCAAATTTAGCAATGATTTTCTTTAATGTATTTTTAATAAGTAGATCAGGTTCTCAAGTAGTACTTATTGTAGGACAACACAATTAATATCACAAGAAGTATTTTCAATCAATAAATCTCGTTTTCGGACAGAAGCATGTTTATGCTAAGAATCTGTTTATCAAACTTGTATGACCGTAGTTACATTTATAGAAATACTGAACTGACTTCTTCAACCATTGAATCATGGTTACTTTCAAGGACTCGTCTTTACAAACCGGGTTCAGGTTTTCGTCAGGCACTGGCAGCGGGCTTTCTCACCGGATGATCTTCTGCTGAATTAGTCAATTTTTTACTGTTGTTAGTTAATTTTGTACATAAATTATTGTTCAGAGAACTACAAGCCTGACTAGACGAGTGCCTTAGATATATATTGGTGTTCATGTTGGTAACAGGTTGCACTAATACTGGTTTATTAAATTTGAACTTTATATCTGCTGATTAGATGTTTTCAATGGAATATACAAAACAACTCATTTTTATATGTAACAATCTTTATACCATAAATGCTATGTTATGATTCAGATAGTACATACTTATATGAACTGATACATGCCTAAGAAATAGGTATATTGCAACTTACTCTTTTGTCTCAATGTTAACGAAAATAGACGCAAAGTAATGTTGTGTTTGTAAATATTATAATTGTGTACATAGTCATTACCTTGTGCAATTTAGTACCTATTACACATACTTATCACTTAACATGTTATGGAAAAGTCATTTGAATTACCCATGTCTACGCCCGTATCTTAGAGATGTAAGAGAGAACGAAGGGACACTACTCCTATGTACTCAACCGACTACTACACCTCGTCTCTACGATGTGGGCGTAGACAACACTATGTTTATCATTTTAAAGTTTTAAACAGTGAGTGGTAATTATATTTTAATTTATGAAATTACTTTTATTTATACTTTCAAACTGCAGAATGGAATTACGTTTTGTGAAAACCAAATCACGAATTATTTATTTTGAAATTGGAGTTATTATGAGTTAGCAACAATGATATTCATATCATCATAAATTATATTTATGCTCGAAAATACATCTGTTTTTGGATGAAGTTTTACAATATAAATAATTTAAAATGTAACCAAAATGGAAATGTGTATACCATTAATGCCATTTCAATGTTAGAAATATTTTCGAATGTATTCTAAGAAGAAATTTAATTTCATTTAGGTTTTATAATTTTCTGCTAAGAAGATCCTCATAGTGTTTCTATTCAGTACATAAAGTAAGTAATAAACAAGCTGTTACTTATTTTGTGAGATGTAAATATAGTGTTATGAGGCTGCTAGAGTATTTTGATAGTGGCCACAGTTGTACATAGCGCTATGTACCATGTAAGTTTTTACACGACGACTAGTTAGTATAACAGTGCCATTTCGATTGGCACCAAATATTTTATTGTTACTCTGTAATTTAATAAAAATTGTGAAACCTAAGACTATTTTTTCATTTCGCTGCATTGATTTTTTTTAAACTCGACACAAAAGGAGCGTGTTTTAGTTCGACAAGGCCATGTAGTATATGTGGCCTCATAGCTCCCGACGGTTTGACTGATTTCAATTTAGGTTGTATTTGCGAAATGTTTGATAAAACTCAGTTGAACCGAAAATAATCGAATGTCTGCAAATAGACACAAATGAAAACATATGTACTAAATGGAAAAGAGTTAGCTAGAATGAGCTTCATTTGATAAGGAAATCAGTGGCCGGAAAATTGAACATGGAAGTTAAGGGAGGGTCAATCAATTACTACATCTGTCTGCTATTCTCTGGTTATTCACGGGGTTTTTTCCAATTTTTGTTCTGATCCTATCCTTTTGTAGGGTTCCGTACCCGAGGGGTAAAACTGAATCCTTTTACTAAGGCTCAGCTGTCTGTCTATCCGTGTCACCGGGTTGTATCTCATGAACCGTCATAGCTAGAAACTTGTATTTTTTTAATGATGTTCAGTTGCCGCTATAACAAATAATAAAATAGGGATTAAAGTTGTTTGGGTAACAAATTGCAACCGATTACAATTTTAGTTATGCAGCAGATAACACGCGCTTATTTATCGGAAATATCCAAGCAATTCGAGTCGCAACTCAGTAAACTCTTTTGCCTATGCTGTTGCCGCTCAGATCAAAATGATGGAGTCCAAAAACAAAAAAAAACGTTTCTTTTTATGCTCGCATATCATTCTGCTGATTCGGACAGACAGGCTCTACCCTACCTATCTATCAAGGGTTCTATTCAAAACTTATATGGTTTATTAAATACTACTATTATAAAACACTGCTATTTTAAGAAAATGAATTTAAAAAAATCAAAATATCAAATATAATAAATGTTTTACTCCATAGTCGATTTCTAAACTGATTTTATACCATTTTTTTCGTTACCTACGTGTTCCAATTTATATATTTTATATTCTGTTTTTATTTTCAGTCTGTTGTAAAATTTTGTTTGGCTCTGGGTTTCATGAGTTTTCTTTTCGATTTCAAGTGTTTTCTGGAAACTTTAGCTAGCATATTATTTTAAAATGGCTCTATACTGTGCAAGTAAGCTTAAAAGATTGTTATTTAATTATAAATATTTGAAATCATATGTTTTTTGCCCATGGCGCCTAGCTGCCAACTACCGGTTGCTAAGTCTTGGAATACTTATTTATTGAGCCACTTAGTAAATAATATTTTAGGGAGTTAACTATAGTATTATTTAGTCCTGTAAATAACAATTAGATCCAATAGACTTATCGGTATTAATTAACTAGAACTTGTGTTTATAACCTAACTTTGTGATTGTAGTATCGAATGAGGTGCCAGAGCTGCCTGTGGTGTCACCTACGTCGGGCGCCGTGTTTGAGAAGCGAGTCATTGAGAAGTACATCATAGAAAATGGAGTGGACCCCATTAACGGAAAAGAGTTGAGAGTTGAAGATCTAATTGAGATAAAGAGTGAGTAGAAACTGTTGAAAACTTACTATGAAACTACTTAACAATGTATTATGTAGGTACTATTATGTTTGTTGTATTAGGAGATTAGACACCCGAGTTTAAAGTAGCTAACCCAGTCAAGGCTGTCTCTTAAACAATAATCAACAGTTATTATCATCAATTGGACCATCATAATGTAAACCGCATAGCTTATATGTTGATAAACACACAATTGTTGTTGACATCTTCATGGCTTAGACTTTAAAATTCACATATTATTATCCACAGCTCCTCCCATAGTAAAACCAAAGCCTCCAAGTGCTACATCTATCCCCGCCACACTGAAGAGTATGCAGGATGAGTGGGATGCACTGATGTTACATGCCTTCACTCAGCGCCAGCAGCTGCAAACAGCTAGACAGGTACAATCAAATGAGTGCTTCTTATGTAGGTCAGATTTGTCTGCTAATGTTTTTAACAACTAAATGCTATTAACATAGGAACTTTGTATTACATCCAGTAAAAAATGATCTGAAGAAATTGGTTTCTTCAGTAAGATACTTCAGCTGCCTAATATTAATTAAATCTATATAAAATTAAGTAAAATCAAATGTATGTTAGAATAATTTTATTAATTTGTTGATGAAATGCTATTAGGGTCCATACAATGTTGAACAACCAAGATTATAAGTAACAGAGCAATTTCAAATGTAACTCAGGTCTGTAAATTTAATTTTCTATGACAAAAGGAATGAAGGCGTTGTATTCTGTGCTCAGGAACTCAGTCACGCCCTGTACCAGCACGACGCGGCGTGTCGTGTGATCGCCCGTCTCACCAAGGAGGTGACGGCCGCCAGAGAGGCCCTCGCCACACTCAAACCGCAAGCTGGTATTGTTGCACCACAACCTTCACACCAGGTACAGCTATTCTTATTATTATATATCATTTTAAATATGCTTAACAATTACTTCATGTTCAGACTTGCTTGTTTTCTGAATGCTTTGAAGCAATGTTTTAATATTGTAAAAAATTGTTGTCATCTTGTATAATGATATATTGTTGTGTTTAGGCGGAGGCCGGCGCGGCGAGCGGCGGCGTGACGGCGGCGGGCATGTCTGGCGGCGTGGTGGCGCGTCTGCAGGAGCGAGCCACCGCGCTCACGCAGGAGCGCAAGCGCCGCGGCCGCACCGTGCCCGAGGGGCTGCTGGCGCCCGACCAGATCCGCGCCTTCCTCACGCTCGCCTCGCATCCGGTACACACATGTTATACTACTAGTCACACATCAAATATGATATTCTATTTAACATAAATTCTTTACTTAATTCTATTCAAAATATAAGATTGTAAATTGGCAAACAAGTTGTGACAATGGCTGCTATCTACAATATGATAACACGTCTAATAGCATTTTTGCCTCTTAGGGTCTTCACTCAGCCAGTGTGCCCGGTATTCTGGCCCTGGATATCAACCCGTCGGACCACAGCAAGCTGCTGACGGGAGGCAACGACCGCAACGCAACCGTGTTCAACAAAGACACGGAGCAGGTGGTGGCCATCCTCAAGGGACACAGCAAGAAAGTCACGCGCGTCATCTACCACCCCGACGAGGATACCGTCATCACCGCCTCACCAGATCACACTATTCGTGTATGGAATGTGCCTACGTAAGTGTTGTTCTGGTTTTTGTTCGACTGAAAAAGTTTAATGGTTAATGTTACAAGACAAATCCTTATATGTTTACATTACAATTTAGTAACTTTTTTGTTTTGCTCACAGATCTCAAACTACCGTCATACTGCGCTCTCACGATGGTCCGGTGACTGGGCTATCACTCCATCCGACTGGCGATTACGTTTTATCGACGTCCACTGACCAGCACTGGGCCTTCTCGGACATCCGCACCGGTACACTGCTCACTAAGGTTAGCGACTTCTCAGGCGTGAGCCTCACCACGGCGCAGTTCCATCCTGACGGTCTTATCTTCGGTACCGGAACAGAGAACTCCCAAGTCAAGATCTGGGATTTGAAGGAGCAGAGCAATGTTGCCAACTTCCCTGGTCATGTTGGACCTGTCACATCCATCTCCTTCTCTGAGAACGGTTACTACCTTGCCACAGCTGCCGAGGATGCTTGCGTCAAACTGTGGGATTTGAGAAAGCTGAAGAACTTTAAGACTATTCAGCTGGATGAGGGTTACGCTATCAAGGAGTTGTGCTTCGACCAGAGCGGAACGTATCTGGCCATCGCGGGTACAGACGTGAGGGTGTATCTCTGCAGGCAGTGGCAGGAACTCAAGGTGTTCAACGACCACACTGCGGCGGCTACAGGCGTGAGGTTCGGTAAGAACGCGCAGTACATCGCGTCCACGAGCATGGACAGGACGCTCAAACTGTATGGAATAGAGTAGGTTGAGTAGCACTAGTCCCTATTATGTAAATTAATGTTTCGTACCAGCACCGAACTGCTGCATCCAGACAAGGTTCAGTTGCTGTAAGTCTAACTTTAAACGTGATTAATAGGAAACTATGATTATTGCTAACGCATCCACGTGACGGAGTAGTCGCCAGGCTACTAAGAACTTTCGTAAAATAAACAAACAGAACTTATTATTCACTCAAGTTCAACCATTGACAAATGTTGGTGCTTTACTTTCATTGCTCCAAACTAATTTCTTAAGAACATAATCTCTTTTTAAGTTTTATCTATAGTTAACTTTTGGTGGCTACAAATAGTGTCTATATTTGAACACTAATGCTATAAATTTGATTAGCTTCAGTTATTATATGTTTCTTTTTTACTGAGAACACTTGGTCGCTTTTACTTTAGGTCAATGTATTGATAGCCACCAACCACAAAGCAGCCCCGGTATGTTAAAGTAAGTCCAGATCGCTGCTTTAAACTTAATATTTATCTCGTATTGCTTTCGATTAAACATAATTATTCATTTCCTAATGTTAATACCAACTAATATAGCCAGTGACACGCAGCTTACTTACTTTAATTTGCGTTTCCACATTTTGCGTTCATTGCTAAGTTCCTGTGAGTATTAAAAAGTAATTATTTTCTAAAAACAGCGAAAGAAGTCAGTTGCTTCATGATAAATGTGTATTTTACTAAAGCTACGTCTGACCCAGCCAGTTAAAAGCTTTGACGCCTGTTCATAAAACAACCATACGAAAAGAAAAAGCAAAATTGGCAAAGCGCAGCGGAGTTTTTGACACTCGTAAACAGCCTGTAAGAGATGTGTTTTAGGAGTATCAGCTGCGCTGCGCCTCGTCAACAGTAGTAAGTAAGTTGCTTGTTTCTCTATAACTATGAATGGTGTTGATTGATCTATGAAATCGAAAACTATTGAAATGATGTATAAAAATTTATGGAATTCATATTTTAACCTTCAGTTAACAATCACAGTTATGAATAATAAATAGTTTTATTTCAAAGATTAAAGAAACTTGCTTGACTTCAATTATAATATAATAGAGTACATTTTACAGAGACATACCCGTTATTAAGTTTATTTAGACTAGGCTAGTTGATATGTGTAATTGTAAGAATATTTCTAAAAGCGTGGTTGTAGTTGTTTTTGTAAGAACAAAAGAACTGACGATTGTGGAAGTATTTCATTTCTTTATCAATAAAGGGAATGAATTCAATTGGAAAATGTTTTATTCCTTAGTCTATACTAATATATAATCTATACTTCTATACTAATATATAAAGCTGAAGAGTTTGTTTGTTTGTTTGTTTGAACGCGCTAATCTCAGGAACTACTGGTCCAAATTGAAAAATTATTTTTGTGTTGAATAGACCATTCATCGAGGAAGGCTTTAGGCTATAAACCATCACGCTGCGACTAATAGGAGCGAAGATACAATGGAAATAGTGAAAAAAACAGGGCAGGTATAAATCATATCTTTTACCCACGGGGACGAAGTCGCGGGCAACAGCTAGTCTTTAATAAAGATGAAGGATATGGTATAAATAATGACACTAGTTAGCATAATGTATCTTTATTTTCAAATTTACAATGAAAACAAACCCTCCCATCACAACGTAATTAGTTTGATATACAATTATATATACACTTATCATTACAGAAATATTAACATAAAATCTACCAATTCATATAATATACGTCTTTCCGAGTATCCGCAATGCCGTATTGAGCAACTACCATACATTATGTAGTCACACCATTAAACTAACGTAAAATATAATTTTAATTCTTTAAGAACAATAAACACCTATAGTTTTGCAGGCTAAATATTAAATACAACGAGTGTTGCTATAGAGTTGTGTACAAAACACAAACCTTAAATGATTATGGTTTTTACATGGAAACTCATACGCGATGGGGAATTACGCATGAAGTTCTGTCGTTGCCTTATGTGATGGATATGTTTTACAAACAGCAAGCGATAAATCAACTAGTAATGTTGTAATAACATGTGAAGGCTGTTGTTTGAGCGGCCCGTTTGTGTTTCTGTACACAACTCAAATGTATTGCATCAGTACTGGATCTTGTAAGACTAACCTAGAAGCAAACAGTTTGACAAAGGCCCCTGTAAAAGTAACAAGGTAGCACAGGTTTATACGCGTAGTAGCATACACACCACTCACTCTTACTGTGATAGAAGATTCGCTTAACAATCGACACATTGCCAGTCTCCAAACCGACGTACATGTTATAACGAAGCATTTTCAATAACTATGAAAATCGTCTCAGTTTACCATAACAAGATATCAAAGTCGATTTCAGTTTAAAATATTTAAGTTATTTCTAAACACAATATATCTGAGCTATCTACTATCGACTTGGATAAATGGTCACAGATGTAAAATAAATAAAACTTCTTAATTGGACATTTCGAACACGGCTTGTTCAAAAAAACAATATCATAGGAACAAGCCATTAATAGGTACTAGTGGAGAATTGTAGAAAAGTAATATTGTACAATAACAATAGGCAGGTTTGTTTTATTTTCTGTTTTCTCAAACTATTTCTTCGATATTTCAAAGGAAGGTATCGTCAAATGAATGAGCTTCAGCCTACAAATCAGTGTTAAGATATATACAGTAATGTTTATTTGACCGAAGCTGTACAGTAATGCGACATTCGCTTAGTCTATCTATATGGAGAATTCTGTTATTATTCGACAAACAGTAGATGCGGCGCCTTTTTGCCAGTGCTCTGGAGTGCAATAGTGAAGAGGTCGGGCGCGTGTGGCCGCCGCGCCTCGTGTCGCAGCATGAAGAGCGGGGAGCGAGCGACGTCGATATGTTTACACTTGTCATCAATGAATTATCATGATGTTTTCATGTGAATATGGGTGGTGCATCGCATCTATATGTATAATTAACTACTCAAAGACCTTGTGGAACATTAACCTAATCTAAATTACAGAGTTATGAAGATTTTTATCTCGGTTCTAATAAGAGATGCATTTTTTTATTATAATACCGTAGCTGACGGCGCTCAGATGTATTTTTTACAGTGACTCAGTCACATGGCGATGTGAAAATGTATTCCATGACTACACATAAAGTAGTAACAACAGAACATATTGTAAAAACATAATACATTGTTACATTCACAAACACACTAATTGTGTTAAAGTAGATAATCTAGCCCCCTTTGTCTTCACATAAATATACTTTAGAAGGCGTAAAAAATAACAGATTTCGTTGCTTGCTAAATTCAACCTACATCTACTGCAGTGTAATGTTAAATTGAACACAGTATGTAAATTGTCGCTCACGAAAACAATCACAATCGCAAGCGACCCACACCACACCTTAATAGAATATAACAGACTCTCAATCCATACTCCACAACATCTTTCATTTGTTCATCAACATTCTGACGCCGTTTAGGTGCAGAGGAGAATATAGGAACCCACCAACAATTTTATCAAACAAACATATAGGAAATGGGGAAAATTTAGGTAAAGTCGCGAACCAAAGTGTAAACATACCGAAGCACACCGGTGGTGACAGGCGAGTCAGTATGGGTGCAACACGCGGCCCGTGGGGAGCGGGATCGATTCCGGCGGTCATGCGAAGATCAGCCACAGCACGAACAGGATGGCCACCCACAGGAATATCTTCGATAGGAACTGCTCCTCTACGTACTGGGCGGTGCCGCGGGGTGCTGGCCGGACAAACAAACACACCAGATTTGTACACATACTTACTATGTTACATAAGAGCCATACTCCACTTTTTCATTTGGATTTGTCAATAATTGAACTATCCAATAGATATAAGCTAGCTTTACCATGCAAAGGTCGGAAGTCAATGTAAAATGTTCTCGTCAACAACATCTAAGCAGTCTAGTTTACTCTATCATATTATGTTTACTTGTTATTGTTTTCATCAACATCGTAATCAGTTTTCATCTGATTAAAAATTTAACCTCAATTACAACGTACGATTAGGATTTCGAGCCAGTAACGTTTACATTCAGGACGAAAATTTAAAAGACAAAATCAGGATGACGAAGTTCTGAAAAGCTTTAGACATACTGCATACTGAATCAGGCTTTTATATCCTAGCAGCAACCACACCGTCACTAGATGGTTGGACTGTCATTATAGACCGTACCCTGTGGACTTCAATAGCTACAGTTTAAATTTTCGTAGATATTTTATTGTCATTTATGCTTTGCACAGACCAGTCATAAATATGGTAGGTGAACATTTTCTCTTCGATTTTTTTTTTCTTGTGCCTATTTGTAGGTAGTGAACCTCGCGAGGGCCGAGGCCGATTAGCACTTGACCGGATTTCTTTAAATCGCGTTAAAAAAGTTTTATATCGGTGCTTTTAAAACACGATAAACTCGTGTTTTAAAAGCACCGATATAAAACTCGGCGTTGAACATTGTTATTGGTAATATACGGCTCTGCGGACAGGTCGTTACTCACCGGCACTCGGTCTCGGGTCCCCAAAGTTAAATGTCGAGGTGAAGACTCCGAAGGGGAAGGCGCCGATGCCGAATGACATGTGGAAGCCCTCGCCGAACCCGAAGCCGGGGAAGCCGCTGTTGTTCTCGGGCTCCGTGCGCTGCCCCGCAGGCCGTGGCGGCACCTAATAATAGTAGTAATTACACGTACTTCTCTTGAACCTCTTTATACGGTTAGCCCAAGCGAAGGCTTCAACTGCTCCACCCGACTATGATGAATCATACATAGAGTATTTATTGTATCTTTTTTGTTTCGAACTTAGAACTTAAAACCTCATTAAGCTTATACCAGTGTCTTGCGACACGACAACCACAAACTTTTGGTACCGTGTATCTCGTAACAGGTGTTTTTTCTATATTAAGATAAGCAATAGAAATACCGTGCATTGGTTTATGCATATCTATTCGCATTGAAATTGTCTGGACTTCAAAAGAGACTGTGACCCCTTGAGTTTGTTTCGACATTTCTTCTCAGGGTAGTCAGATAGGAAATGTCGACTCCAGCGTTCTCAAAAAAATAAGACATGCAAAAGTGATGATATATCCTACTTACAGAATAAATGATTTCATTTCATTTCAATATGATATTTGAAGGTGTATTGTACATATATACATATTATGTATATTGGTCCTTGGACCCGCTTTTTACGTCATTACTTGCTGATGTTTAATGTTATGATATGTGATTGCGATTAAAAAATGATGTGTCATGTTTAATGTGCACAAAAACTTCTAACGAATTTACCATGCAGCGCAATATTGGCCTCAACAATCTCTGTAAAGATGAACAATCTGACATAAAAATAGTTGGTGTTCACTTAAAAAAATCATACTGAGAAATTTATTGCTGCTTTACTGATTTCTATAGACAGACATATTTTGGGGTTTAAGCCAAACCACACACCTTATTCCTTGGGTCCTCTTGTTTAGTGTTACCTCTGCCATACAGCGGAATGACTTTGTCTCGGCTTATAGCTGCCTTGCAGACGGGACACACTTGCCGACTAGGCCTAGTCTCTAGCCATTGGTGCAGGCACGGCCAACTGTTGCAATGGGAATACACATAACATTAACAATAACCATCATCATACGCCTTAAGTAACCCACTGCTGGACATAAGCCCCTCATTATTTATACCATTTTCTTCTGTTACTTGCTCTTTGCATCCAAAACTTTAATGATATTTAACAACAACAACTTTTGTATTTATATATTGAGCAGTTTATAAGTGTTTTTGAATTCAAGTTATTTCTTAACACTAGTCAATCTAAAACAGGTCCTTTATAGAAACATTCTATGATTGCAAAACATCCAGCAAGAATATTTGAATATGTATTTAGTGATGAAATATTATGAATTTTGAATTCATTTAAATTATGTGAAGGTGTGTAATTCATAGTCTTCTATATTTATTTTAAATAAGAACAACCTTTATTTTATATGTTGTAACATATCAATGCCAAATTTTATAGATATGTTAATCAAAAGTTTATGTCAAAAGAAATTTGAGAATGAATTGTTAAACCTTAAAACAGTACAGTGTACTGTCAGGGTGAAAGGTGGTTCACCTGTTTTGTTCAAAATATACTAATGAACTTGATTATTTCTTTCACTACAAACAATATACAAACTTCTTAGCATTAATTTTGGCTAAAAAGAAGATTGCACTTTAATACAATATTTTTTTTTTAATGTTACCAAGTTTAATATAAGTTTAATGTAACTTCAATTTAGAAATCAAAGGTGAATAATACATTAATTAAATTCGAATTCAATCACAATATAGTGAATAAGCACTGAATATATACAATTAACATTTTAGAACACATTAGCATTAATTTGTGTTTGTGTTCCACTTAAATTTTGATTATGTGTATGTATAACGAGCGCTTAGGGTCGTACCAGAACAGGTGTCCACACATGCTAACGACGGCATCTCGCGCTGTGTCCAGGCAGATGTTGCACTCCAGCATACGCTCATCATGTTTATCGTCGTCTCCACCAGCATCACCGCCTGGCGCCGACGCGCTTGCCCGCGCTTCGCTCGTCTCGGCCATCGCTCTGTTCGACAAACCACTACACAACTGATCACGTCAATTACAAATAATATAAATATTCAACATAAAACCTTATCACTACCAGTGACGTTCCCAGTGTGACACGACAAAACTTTTCAGGATTATTTAAGCACTCATTTAGATCAATTTTATTAAATATATATAAATTAAAATCACCTGAAACTGTTAAATTTAAAATAATACTCAGCGTATTCTCACAGAAATTATAAAAATAAATAAATCACATCCCCAATCCCGTGGTTTGATGATCTGTCATTTTTATGTCAAAGATTATAGAGAAGTGTCACAGAGTCGATACTCTTGAACTTTTTCGACGTGGCTAAATTAATTATTTTTCGTTTATTTATAATGCTATTTCATTTTAATGTACTTCATTGACAAGAATATAAAATAATTTGAGGATGAAACATTTTTTTTAAATAGATGTATCTAGTTACTTACATTGAACACCAAATCGATTTCATTTGTTTTTTAAGTTTTTGACGTTCTCTTTGCGTCGACTTCTACATTGCTAGAGTGTGATTGGCTATTCTTTGTTTTTCTTCTGAACCCGTCTTTGACCGGAATTATATTTTACGCAGTCGATAAATATTGTACAAGGAGAACAAATGTCAAGATTCTGCCTGTGAACTCAATATTTTGGTATTCTTTATAAATTAATGTTAGACCTATGAGAATAGTGAACTAAACAAGGTTACTGATTGTGTGTGTATCGTGATTGATTGAAATCAATAATTACAAAGTGGTAGTCTAAGAAATATGTTGAAAAACAATTGTGACGTCACAATTCCAATCAGCTGAGGCGGTGTGAGGGAGCGTTGAAGACGATAAGTGCAGTAAAAGAATAACAAACAAGATGGGTGGAGCAGTGAGCTCAGGGCGCGACAATAATGAGCTGATAGACAACCTTATGGGCAGCAACTACATCCGCACACGAATGGTGGAGCGGGTGTTCCGCTCGCTCGACCGGGCCGACTACATGACGCCTGAGGCCCGAGACCAGGCTTACAAGGATCTAGCCTGGCGGAATGGGCCACTACACATGTCCGCACCATGTATATACAGGTAATCTAGACTAATACTTGCAGCTATCAGATACGAAAGTTGCAATCAATATGTATATATAGGCCACTAAACTTATATAGTGAAGGTACCCACTTCAAGCTAAAATATGATGATATGCTATTGCAGTATTTTTATATGGCATTTGTTTCCTTTGGTTAGGCAGTACAAAAAATCAATGTTAGCTGCAAAGTCATTGATCAATGCAACAGTATGATGTAGGTAGACATAGCAGTCTGCACCAACAATAAATCAATGTATTTTATGTAAAATTGTCACCATCTTGTAATAATAACTACCATTGTCAACATGTGGCTGACTAAAATAATACTTACTTGATTTGTATACATATATACACATTTATATAATGTAGGTCTTACCATCATAAAGATATTTAGATAATCTTTTTGTTACAAATGATTCAGTGTTATTAGTCAATTTAGGTTTAAAATCAGAGATCATTTCTTTAGTTTGTTTGTACAACATTCCAAACAGAGGTCGCTCGGTAATCCAATATTTTTGGCAGGGAGAAGTCAAAATATGAAATTCATTTGATTTGATTTTTTTTTAATTATATGAATAGTATCCTGTCTGAACAGGGCATCCCGTATACATAGCCTGGTTATTTTTAGAGATTATCTTAGAATCTGTTGGATTCCAATACAGTGTAGTTGGGGCATATACAAGGTAAAATATGTTCATTTGTACAACAGTGTAGATTAGCCTAATATATAACAGCTAAAGGCATGTTGCAACATAAGCTCCATATTTGCTGTATGTATTAATTATTCAGTATTGCTACAAGTTCATTGTGCTTCAAAATATAAATTTGTAATGTATTGAGATTAAACAGTTCTTTTTTATGAAAAATCTAATTTTATTTAACTGTTATTTGGTTGTAATACTTCTAGAGCCTAAAGGAAGGTAGGTACATATCATGTTACTAACATGTAGTTCACTATGAGCAGATTATATTTATATACATACAAGTTATACTTATCATACAAAACCACCCTACACACAATGAGCTAAGGAGCCTACAATGTTTAGAAGGGAGCCATCAAGTACCAAGTAGTATGGTATCGCAGTTGAAACATTAAAAAGCCTTTTCTTATATTACTCAAGTCATGTTTACAATATCAGGTTTTCACTGCTTAATGTTTCACAATAACATAATAATTAAAACGAGTTTTGATAACATGTCTGTTATTGTCACTCATATAAGATCTTATATTGTTGCTAAGTTTAAAATACACTCTTATCAATTTAGACTATCATGCCACAGTTAAGGCTGGAAATAGTAGGATTGGCATATACATAGGTGTATGTTTATGTAGCACTGATGTGACTGGGAAACAGATAAAGTTATATATGGTGCAAATAAATACTTAGTATATTTATTTTGTGTTAAGTCAGAATATTTTGTTTTAGATATTAAACATGATTGGTAGTGTTTATTAGAATTTGTAGAGAATTTCACTGTTTTGCTCTGTTAAGCATCACATATGTAGTTTTGTGACCGAAATAAAATTATTATAAAGAAGCATTTGCAAAATATGCATAGCCATAACTTTTGGTTGGAAATGTGCTAGATGTTTTTGTACATGTATTTAAGCATGTATTTACATACATCATGAAAATTGAATTGCTTTTAAAAACAACAATTTGTTTCATGTTGAGTAATTAATTTCACACACTAAAGGCTTATTAATTAACATCTGTAGAAAAACAAAGAGAAATTCAATCTCCAATTATTAAGTTTCTGAGGTTATAGCACAACATAGTGGAAGAGTAATACGTGGACTTGTAAAAACTGAACTGCTTCCGTTGGATTTTATTATGAAGAATATTCAAGACATCAGTGAAAGAGTTATATTTGGGCTTGAATATAAATATCAAAACATTTTCAATATTCATATTTCTAGTGTGTTTCAAATCTTTAATGAAATAACGTATATTGTAGCGAGGTGTTAGAAGGACTGGAGCTGAGGCCGGGGCTCTCGTTCCTGAACATCGGCTCCGGCACGGGCTACTTCAGCACGCTGGTTGGGCTGGTGCTCGGCTCCGGCGGCATCAACCACGGCGTCGAGGTCCACCCCTACGTCGTAGAGTACTCCATCAAGAAACTCGGACAGTTCATTGAGAATTCTCCCACTTTGGATGAATTTGACTTTTGTGAACCCAAGTTTTACTGTGGTACGTGAATCTGCACCTTTTTTTTGCGCTGCCAAACTGCACTCCCTGTTAGAGGTCACACATGAAATTAATTAACTCATTTAACATGGTAAATAAAAATCTATTTTAAAACTATGGTATAAAGTTCAAATTACCATCAAACAACAACTATTTTGTTTATGTTATTTTGCCAGATTGCTGTATCTCATGCAAGACGTTTTGTATTGTTTATGAATTGACAAATGGAGTACTATTACTGTAGAAATGCTCCAATAATTTCAAAATATGTGAAAGAATTGTTAAAGCAAAGGTTTGTTTTTAGGTAACGGGTTATGCGTGGCTCCACTGCCGACGCCCTACGACCGTGTGTATTGCGGGGCTGGTTGCCCTGAGGAGTACCAGAGTTACTTCAAGCTACTTATAAAGGTATACTGCACAGCTGCAATACACATGGACTAAGACTGAATTACTTTAGCTTAATATTTTGAGACTGAATAGAAACTGATGTACTGTAATAAATTGTAATGATTTAATAATGCGATCCAAATGTTTAGCTTCTATGAGAATCTTCTCAATAGAGGTGGTGCGTCGTACATGCGTCTCTGGCGCTTTGTGCGCTCACGCAGGTGCCGATCATGCTCGGTTTGTCTTCCTGACGGAGGTAACCTAGTTCAACATTATATATGTATTAGGAAAATGAAATCGATTTTAGGTATTCTTGTTATCGTCGATTATGTAATATTTCCCCATGTGGCTATCGTTCTGGATACCCAACGTAAGTAGTTTAGATTTTAGTTCTACAAAATCTTGCTATATTTGGAAATAAAAGGTAAGCTCAGTAATAAAATACATAAAACATAATTGGTAGATGCTTAAAATATCTTTGTTAATGTTTTCGTATTGCCTTCAATAAGGCCGAGCGTGAGTTCTTGGGTTTGATTCCCAATTCGGACGAATTGTAACTATTCGGCGCCTGATCGGACTTTACAAATGTGATAGAATATGTTTTCTCCCTACTTCTACGGTAATGTGGAGTATATATTTAAATGTCGTAGTGTTGACGTGGTGGTGTGTTTGTGGCAAGGTGGGCGGCGTCCTGGTGATGCCTCTGAACGACAACCTGGTGCAAATTAAGCGCAACGGCGTCGACGAGTGGAGCTCGCGCAACCTGCTCAATGTGTCGTTTGCGACCCTTAAAATACCCACCCACGAAGAGGCAGGAGAAATCATCAAGCTCGGTAAGACACTCGGCGTTGCTTCTTGAAAATAGTTGCTTTTTTCCAGCTGTAAAACAACTATTTTAAATGAAAGTTCTACACATTTTTCGTTATTTTATTTGATTGTTATTGCTGCGATGTCAAATGATTAGCTAATGTTGATAGTCCAGAGCGCAGTAGATAGCAGTATTTGTAAGCTTGTGCGTGTGTCGCAGAGGAGCAGACGCCGGCGCGGCTGCAGGTGCTGGCGCGCGCGGTGGTGCGCGGCGCCATGCGCGCGGCGCTGCTGGCGCGGCACCCGCACCTGCGCGAGCCGCCCGCGCGCCGCCCGCCGCCCGCCGCCACCTGCCCGCGCCGCATCTGCATCCCCATCGAGGACGACAGCGACGTCGGTGCGTGCACGCCCACTCTCTCATGTTGCCACGCGCTTAACAACCACTAAAACACAAATTTCATTCCATTGCAGAGGGCTTAAATGCACTACACGATTTGGACCACGTGAACGGCGCCAATGAGATGAATGCTCTCCTAAGTCTCGTGTTGAGTATGGGTCAGAACCGCGTGGCCGGAGCGCTGCGCTTCGACTCTATTGATTCGCCGTCTGACTCTTCAGCCGACGAAGCAGAGGGAGATGCTGGCGATGGAGACGATGGAGACGACGGCGACGACCATCCTGATAGGCCTGACGGCCAGGTAGAGGCTGAAAACCAAACTGTACATAGTCCCGATTGTCCGTTGCATGAAAGCCGGCCTATAGTATTGGAAATCTCACAACGACCACAGCCGGGTCCATCATCAGACACGCGTTCCAAAACTACGCAAACTTCTAAAACACAGAAACTTCCTGAAGTGCCCGATCCGGAATGGCTTGAGCATCCTGAGAGGCCCCTACCTGGACAGTCGCCATCCCCTGAAAGGCAACAGCCATCTCCTCTTCCAGACGCTGACGACAATCCCGAGTGCAGTGAGGAGTATCACAAGCTAGCGCGCTCCTGCCGCGGCCTCCTCACCTTTGAGTTTCAAGACGAGCGTAGGAATCCTCCACAGACCATCTGCCTCGGCGGGCCGAGCACGTCGTCGGACGCCGGCTCCAGCACGGACACTGAAACTAGAAAGGGTCCTGACTCTATCGGAGTGCCCGCTGAAGTAGAGATATACTTGGGCAAGGATAGTCCGGGCACATCTCACGATATGGAGTGGAAGACCTCCGTGACTCAAAACGACGTTTCTACCAGTGAGGACGAGACTACAGAGACCTCTAAGGAATTGAAACGGAAAAAGTTGGACAGCGGTATCGGCGAGGGAACTACCACGTCCAGCGGCTCCTCGCCGGTCAAATCGGAGTCAATTGAAGACACGTCTGACGGTGACCTGGGCCGCTCAGATAACTTGTCTGATGAAATAGACGACGATGATACTAACTGTAAGTTGTATTTTTGTTTCATCTTATGCTCGCTATTGGCGTTTTCTTAACACTCAAACTCATTGAATCTAAAAGTCATTGAATTTTGTTTGTTCATATATAAAAACGAAAAGTAGACAAACGTTAGATAGTAACTAGGTTAAAGAGATGCTATTCGAATAGGCTTTTTCCTTAGGCGCGTGTGGTTAGTGAGAACGATATGTTTGTGTGCAGGCCGGCGTCGGCTGCAGAAGCGCGGGCGCGGCGCGCTGGGCGGGCAGTCCGCGTCCACGTCGGGCTCGGGCAGCGCGGACGAGGGCGCGGGCGGCGGGCGGCGGCGCTGCAAGCGGCGCGCGGGGGCGCGGCCGGAGGGGGCGCGCCCGCGCCGCGGCGGGGCCGACGCGCGCCGCGTGCGCCTCTCCATCCTCATGAAGCGCGGCGTCAAGGAGCTGCCGCTGCCCTACGCGCTCAAGAAATATGTTAACCTCGGCCGCTGCTTTGAGTTCTAATTCTCGCCAGGTAACATCATAGTGCGCCTATCGTTAAAGGAATAGACTGAAACTCGCGATCTCCTCAAATCGATATCGCGCTAAATCTATGCGATGCATTTTACTACCCGACTTCAACTGAAATATAGTCCAACACAGAAGCCTATTTGTTAAACAACTAAATGTTTCCTTGACAGCCTATGCTGTCAAGGAAACAGATTAAGCATGATGCCTATACAATAGGCACATATTACTCGAAACTTCGGCGCTGCAACACGTCGAGCTATCTCAGAAAGATGCAAACATTTATTTTGAAAATAACTGAATATATTAATTGTTTTAGTCGATTTTCGTATCGAATAACAAATCTAGTCGATTATGTATAAACCCGATATGACAGGGGCGACTAGTGGTGTAATTTTGTATTGTAGATTGATTCAGTTATTTTCAATTTAAAACTAGTTGCCATGATAATTTAAGTATTTCAGTAAATACAGGTTACTTTTAAATTAACCTTATACCCATAGTATGTACGGGAACAGATAAATTATTTAGTGATGTCGGAGGTGCGAGAACTGCGTATGACTTTGCTCTCTTTTCTCATGAGTTACGACAAAATGCCATGCCTAAATAATTGATCTGTGTTTAATTATAAAGTCATTAACGTTAGAGCCATAATACATAAACAATATATTATATGCACTAGGGTGTTAAGGAGCTAGTTCTGCAGCATGTAACGCTGATACGAAAATAAGTCCATGAACAGAAATCTCTTATACGACCTATATTTGCACTCTAGTGCCACTCTCTCTCATAAACGTTTCTACTCCTAAGATAATCGCAATAGGCAACAATTATGTCGCTGACTGTAAAATCTCGTCATTAAAAAAGGTGGAAGAGATAAAGCAACATTTATTACAAAATATTTACACGCCAGTCGCTAGATCTCTTTCTAAGCGTATAGATTAACATTTTAAATTGTAAATAATCTCTATGTAGGTTATGTTCGGGCACTTTCATAGAATGTTCTGGACATGGGGATGCTTCCAAAAAAACAAACTTACTTTTCATTTCGTAACACGCACGCGAGACTAAATAAACTGCAGGACATTTAAGTAAAGAATTACTATGACCGTGAAATATAATGGATTCATAGAAAGGTTATTTCGTACGCCGCACCGGCGAGTCCTGCAGCTATTCTCTCATAGTCGTCTACCACTAAGACTGTCGCTACGCTGTCACGTTCAAATGGCCCCGCGTCAAACGTTTACATTGTACTATGCATATTTTGATCCCAGTATATTTAAACAGTAGTTTTTTAAACAGCAACACCATATGAATTACTTAGTATATATCTTAAGTGTTGTTTTATTTTAACGAGATAAATATCAATTTTAAATTTTATTGTCACCCTGATAATCATACTTCAGTAAAATATGTTTTAGGTAATTTATATTGTCTCATTGTTTAAGCACAGCATGCTTGCTTGCATGTTTCGGTTTGAGTTAGGCTCCAGCACATATACGCACACCTAGTCAGAGTTTAATTACCATCTTTTGATTTCGGGCCATTTGGACAGACAGCGAGTGTTATGTGTCATATAAATACTGTAACTTTAGTCGACTATATCGCGGGGTTTCTGCTATTTATTTAAAACGTATTCTTCTCTTTAATATGCACTTAAAGTATTTATGTATATCATGTCGATCTGGTGAGCCTTTATGAGGGCTTTATAGGTCTCAGTTTATGAAATAATTCATGTATAATAATGACAATGTACTCTTTGTATGTTAAGCTCCTCTAAACAATATAATACTTAGGAAACTACTGTTGTTTGTTTATCAAAGAAATCTTTTAATTTGCTTTATATTGTAACCTGTTATGTGATTATGAAATATGTTTATTATAAATCAATGCATTTTTATAGTTTGGTTAGCCTTTTTTTAATATCTTCCATTTTATGACAGACTAACGTAACTAATATTGTGGTATGTATTTTATTATGAGTCACCTGATACTACAATTTATTGACTGTTTAATGCTGTTTCTTGAGGGTCAGCTTAAGATTGCCAAAATACCTTGAATCTGTGTTTCAAGTCAATGCCATAAATCTACACCTAGACCTATCTGCATCCATAGACCTGTAAGTGATTTTTTCAGCTGAATTGTTAGTCGATTGATGCAGCTAAATTTAAATCTGTAAAAACCTTTATGATACTTGAGGTTAAGATGAAATGTCATTATATAATTGCTTATTTGGTGTTCAGTTTCTCCTTTCATTAATAAACACCTTTTTGTTATTACCTCTCATTTTAATTAACATAAAGCTGCGTACTGACCACCGTTACAGGGTGTAGTGAAACATTTAGTTGACATTCAGTCTGCACGAGTGGTCGATTTGTAACATGATAGTTGATACATTACGCCTCGTAACACTAGTCAGTACCGGTCTTTAGTTTGACACGACACCAGCGGTAAATTCAACTGAAGTTGAGTGTTTATGTCGACTTGAGCTAGGTATACACACTACTTAACTAATACAACATTTAGCAATTGTTTGTGATGATGTTGTTGGACTTGTAGGAAGAGTAATGTTGTATGAAGTATGATGCTATACTGTTGTACGGTCGAGTGGCGTGTGCACCCAGCTTTAGGGAAGTTATGATACTTGTTTATACGATATTAATTGATGTACATAATAATGTCATTTGTTTTTGTTGCTAGTAATAATTATAATGATTTGATTATGAGACTTCCTGTTTTATTTACTACTAATTGATATTATGTTCTCGTCATGAAATACTCCGATCGTTAAAAGTAACCTAATCAGTTAGTAATTTTCATGTTGTAAATATGTCGGGGTAGACTGCAGTAAGAATCAGGGTTCAAATGAATCCATAGTGAAATGCATAGTATGTTTATTGTCTTTTATACATCGCAGCAACTTACAGCTATGTCTTAAATAAATACGTTACAGTTAGGTGAGTATTACGCGGTGGGTGCTAACGTAGTGCCTATTTACAATGATCTGTTTCAATCGTACGTCTACTGTCATATTAATATACCTACTATACATTATTTACACTACTATGGGTGTCTCTAGATTACCTATTGCTCCAAAGTATTTGATTGGTTGGATATTGTTTGTCAATTGGGTTTTCTAACTTTGACCTAATGTTGATTTGGCACAACGTATTATTATTTGCGATACAGCCGGATTTTTGATCAAATAATCGACCTTATTTTAGTATAATTTGTTCATAGCCTCATATCGGCTATTTATTACAAAAAAAAACTTTTATTCAGACAAGGATATCTCGGGGTACTTGTGCTCGTCAGGTGCTAACACCATTTGCCAGTCCTTCCATTAATTCTAACAGGCATGTGAGTGTTCTCGGGGTACAGGTCGTCCGCGGCCGGCGCCTCGCAGGCGCTGAGCCCGTTCAGGTGTTTCCTGGCGGGACGGGGCGTCGCTCGCCCGGCGTCGCGGATCCTCTCCCGCGCCCACTTGTCCGCCGCATGGGTCCTCTTCACAGGCCTTTTATTACACTCGGGCTCAGCTTGCTTGGCCTCGGAAGCCGGTCTGCTCGGCGTTTCAGATTCACTGCCATTTATCAAGGAATGGGCACTTCTAGCTTTATGAAGCGACAGTCGCAGTGGCTTCCTCGGAGGTGTCGGTCGCGACTTGACATCACTGTCTTTCCGCTCTTCGTTCTTTTTGTAATGACTCATTCTGGAACCTGTCTCGGATCCGTAGTCTATCCTCGGCGAGCTGCTATACATATCTCCGTTCGGAAAATCAGACTCCGATTCAAATTCTGAAGACTTGGCACTTCTAGAGTGCAGCTTCGAAGTTCTCCGGCTGGACTTGCAAGCGTTTTCTAAAACTTTTCCGTCTATTCTATGATACATGTAGTGTCGTTCGGATTCTAGTTGAACATCTTCCGAACTCTCGTTCTTCTTTAGTTTTCGTAACCGTTGGGACCGTTTCAGTTGTTCTATTATTGACAAAGTTTTTCTTTCCGCCCAGTTTGTCTTTTTGATACTTTCTTCTATCCTGTCTGCAGCTTTCTTTATTTCATAATGTCTGGGGTCGGCACTGACCGAGGAGTGTGTGTCGCGCATGTCCAGGTCGCTGTCTGATCTAAAGTATTCCTCACATTTGGATCTGCTGAGTCTCTCGTTCTTCATTCGCTGTTTCTCTATGTGTCTTTGGTTCCTCTCGATCATGCGTATCGCTGCGTCTGTTTCCGCGCTGTAGTCTATGCCCCCGTGTATACAGTGATGTGACAGCGAGTGACGCATGCGCTCTGCTTTATGCTCTAAGCTGTGGGAGCTGTGTGATCTATGATTTAGGGGTGGCGATGCTCTTGGAGATATAGCTGCTCTGGACGATGCTCCTGAAGCGTTGGATCTTGGCCGTATCATTGGCAAGTTGGACTCACACCCGTCTAATCCCGGTAGTTTGGCCACGATGGCGGTGATGTCCGGGCCTTTCTGGAAGACTTGCACTTCAGACTTGGGGCTGGGTTTGGACTGTGGTTCTGTCGTGATATTGATGTTGGTCACGTTTTTCTTAGTTTTGTTTACTGTTATACAGCTGTCGTTGCTGCTCACGGAGTGCAGCTGGAAAGTAATAACATGATGATAAGTACTTTATAGTTTATAATAATATTTATTCTTTAAACTAGTGTGGGTTTCGAATAGCGTTAACATACCTGTGTGTGCCTGCTGAGGAGTTCAGCGACCTGTTCCTCGAGGTAGGAGATGCGGTGTGTGAGGCGCGTGTTGTCGGAGCGGAGACCTTCCTTCGCCTTCTCCGCGTCCTCGGCTGCTGATCTTAGTGCCCCCAGCTCGGCCCTCAGCGACGCTGCTTCGTTCTATGATATAACAGTTTGTTTTGCCGTATAAATAAAACATATTTTATTATTAAAATTGCTTGCACTGCCCTCCGCTTCTATACGGCGTAGGTACGAAGGTAGGTAAATTATTACAACCAGTACAACAATAAAGTACGTACCTGTGTGAAGCCGTTGGAGAGTGTAGTGTGCGCGGGCTGCGTGGCGTGCCGCAGCAGCACCAGCCGCGCGGGGCTGGCGGCGCTGGTGGCGCGCTGCAGCTCCTCCTGGCTGCGACAGCCCAGCATCGGGGTGCCGTTCACTTCTATTAACCTGCCGAGATAAACAGTATTCAAATCAAAATCAAGAGTCATTTATTCAAATTATAATTATTAAGTTCAGGTAAGTTCAGGTTCGCCCACCCTTCACCGCTGAGTGAGGAATACAATTGATTGCACGTTTAGCTGAGTGGTTAAGATGACCATGCTATCTACTGAGGGCGATGTGACGCGACTTCGATCCTGATTTGTGAAAAGCATCGCGATACAAGGATTAAATAGCTGAGTGCGGGAACGTTAAAAAAGAAACTAAACGTCGCAATTGCTTGTTAATTAATTTAATTGTATTTAAAGGTTCATAAGTAGAGTCCAAGATATATTTAATCAATAATCAGATAGTTTGTATCTGTAGATAGATCAGTCCAATCTATCTACAGGCTTGAATGTTGGACAGTAGTCACGGTTAGAGCCGAGGGACCTGGCACAGTGCACGACGGTGTTAAGTATTACTTGTTATTAGGCATTTTTTTACATTGGATGTACTTTGTTAAATGGCCAGCTTACGTTTCATAAATACATTTGTGTAAAGAGTATCTAAGTGAAACTGTCAACGCACCTGCAAATAAATGAATATTTAAAAAAAAATGCCTAAAACAATCCAAGTCCAGTAAAAAAACCTAACGCACGCACATTGTGCTTCCACGAAAATAACTTTCGTACAAACTACAATACGCAGTGGCGTGTAACTCGGTGGATATTTGACTAAATGTAGATAATTGCATATTTGGATACAAGTAGTAGTAAAGTCGTAGCTAAAGCGAATAAACTAAGCGAATTTTGAGTAATTTTAGCCATTGTTATTTTTAAAAAGAATTGGTGTAAGGTAATCGCGTTTAGTTACGTATCTCGGAGGTCGACACCGCACTATTTACGGAGAAACTGTAAATTTTATTTCTAATGTTTACTGAATTGATGCGACTGTAGGTATATGTTGCAAGAAAAATAACTTTCTAACTGCGTTTGTGAGTAGATAACTTTTACTCGCAGTTTTACAGACAGCGATAGAATTGGCCTATTATATGTCATTACATGTAACTGTGCTTAACTCTGTATTTGTTGCTAATGCGTTGTGAAAAATCAGATGAAAACATTGAGGCACACGCGAGGCTATGCACTATACAAATTAAACATTTATGTTTAGAATTAAGATCCAATATTTAGTGTCTGGATATCACGTGTGTAAAATATGAATTTACTACACCCAAGCACGTCTTAGAATATATTTTCGCAGATAGCTTTACATCATAGGGTGATTACAGATAATTAACCATAAATACAGCTTAAAGCGACTCGTTAATAAGAATCATTATAGCTTGTACAGGAACATAATATATTTGATTGACAAATGACTATAACCACTCATAAGTGCCGATAAATCAAGCTTGGTTTATCGATCGTGTCCTTATAAAACGTTAGAGCAATTAATCGATTTAAATATTTATTATAATGGAACCGATTTATATGAGGTACACTGGGATAGAAAATGGCCAAGAAATTACAGGGTAAGGTGTAAAAAGTAGCAAATAATCAGGTTCTATCTATTGCGGGACTGATTAATATAGCAATCTGTCGACGAAAGCTCTACCTATAATCAGAGGCAGTTGAAGGAAAACGATTCCAGAAAATATATTGGGCGTACTTATACGTGATTTAATTTACTTGCGATGTATAGAGTTCATTATAACTGGCAATTTTTATTTTCATACTATTCGTTGAAGCTTTTAATCTGAAGTATGTACTTGAATTGTGATACTAGATTCGACTAATTGTAATTGTGTCCTTTTCAGAAGTTTACCAACTTCTAATAGAAAACTCTCAAATGTATTAGAATGCCATTACCAATTGGACTATTGTTTTACCTATAGCATTTTGATCCGGGTGATATCTACTTGTAGAATTGCTATCCAACCTATTTGTTCTATGAGCATGTGTCAAATAGAGTCATCTCGAGCTTGTTAGATATAATTGAATTATCACAGTGCGGGCGTCAAGCAGGTGAGGGTATAATAGATAGAGATCAGAACTCGTTATCGCCAGCTCGTCCATTACGACACCGCGACACCGATAATGATCGCGGACCTGGCTCCGCGCTGATCATCATGATTAAAACATTAACGGAAACGGTGTCTTCCAGCGATAGTTCCTTTTTAATTAATTTTGCTTTTTGCTTGGATTCAATGCCTTAGTTAGTCTCTATGGAGTAGTAACATCTTCAATGAACTTTCCAATTTCTATTTTTATTATTATCATCCATCAGTGTTCAACTGCAGGGTAAAGGCCTGCCTTCCCTCCTTTCATTGAATCCTGGCTTATGAGCATCAGAAGCCAGTTTTGTTCGAAAGACTTGTGTTCGTCCCTTCATCCCTACCTGGTTCTGACGTGATTACCAACTTAACAAGCGGGCCAATGACCGAAATTTTACTGCTTTTTAAATTCTAATCTTAGATTTGTTTTAGCTGCAGACCCATAAATATATTTAGGTACGATAACATTAAGTAACATTCAATAAGTTCGATAACGTGTGGAGCTTGGCTGTGGCAGCCGGTCTCTGTGCGCATTCTAATGGGACGTGTATTGATGAGCGCGCGCCGCCGCCCGCCGCGAGACAGCGCACGCGCATTGCTTTGTTCTAACGTTTAACATTTGCACATATAAAGCTACGCGGAGACATGAGGTAGGTGTAGGGTGCGCTACTGTAAGAGTCTTGAACATTTTTAATAAGGAAAAAAGCTTTTGACTGACGCTATGGACTAGGTTCGGACCTAACCAGAGTCCTTAACCTTAACCTTATGAGCTGACGCGGGGCATTCGCGATAAATACAGTGAACAGTTGCGTCTTTTAACTATGAATCCTCCTCACGAAATGCTGAAACGTTGTAGAATAGATAGGTATGGAAAACGCATGTATGTTGAAATCTATTGGGTAGGCAAAGTGTTGCTGTATATTTTGTTGCAAGAAGTCTTACCATAAAAGTCCGAGTCTGAGTTTATTACATTTATATGGCGTTCAACTAAATCTAAGTAAAGGTATTGAAGATTCAAATATTCTATTATATGAACACAAAATAAAGCGATAAAGCGGCAGTGACTGTAGATTGCATATCTAACAAGGCAACCAGTTACCTGGCGCGGTGTGTGGCCGTCACAAACCGCCAAGAAATTCCTAGCACTAATGTAAATTACTTTGACAGTGTTTGCCCACAGTCCACGACCCATCGCTGCCCATCTATGGGCACAGATAGCATCTCGATGGTCGTGATTGCGGGCCGCTGACCTGCTGCGCGGGCGCAGATGCGCATGCGTTTTGGCGCGCATTTGCGTAGTTATTGCACGCTATAAAATGTTGAGTGTTGGCATTGCGTCGTAAACGCAGTTTATGTGATATGCGGAATTATGTGAATAGAGTTTAGTGGTTGTGCATGGAGTTTAAAAGCATTTTTGCGATATTAACGAGTTCACAAGACGAGTCAGAAACTTCATAACATACTACTTATATGTAAGTATCTTTTAGTCCCATCCATAAAAATCAGATCAACTGACACTAACCTTATAACATTCAAAACAATACCTACAAAATCATTAAAATTAACACATGAGCAACAGATTGCCTCAGAACCCCGAGCTGGACACATTACTAATCAGCTCCACTTTATCCCATGTATACGAACCTGTCTCCCTGCTTGAGGCAGGTGTTGTCTCCGGGCCACTCCACCAGCAGGCCGGCGCCGCGCGGCGCTGCGCCCCACGAGCCCTCGCGCACCTCCGCCGTCACCAGCGTCGCGCACCCGCCGCAGTCACGCACCACACTGGTAAAAAAAAAACATCGTCAATATGAAAACCGATTTCAAATTCCCTTAACAGAGAACAAGCATTCAAAATAATGATATCAAAATAAACCAGAATCTGTACGTTTGCGGTGAATTCGTCAAACGGTTTTTGGGACTTATGGCACTGAAAGTGAGCTATGAGAGACCAAAATTTTTTTCTACATAAAACTAAGATTTTTTTTATTAATGGAGCCAAGTTTCCTGAATTTCCTTAGAAAATTCTTAATACCTTACAGATTCATAAACCTTTAATTTTAACCTACGCCTACGAGGTTTTTGTTGGAGTGGAATTCACTGTGTAAGAAAATATCTACATAGACCGCATTCTAATGTCTATTCGACTTCCTAATTAATCAGCCATTGTTCCAGGCCTCTAAATGTTCATATTTAGTTCCAGTCATGGACAATTAATTAGGGCTAATTAGCGCCATCACTTCCGACTTCGAGATCATGGCTGCAGTTTAACAAAAACCTCTAATTGCGGTATAAATATCATCGTTTGACATGTGAATTATAACGTGACAAAAACTGATCTCTTAATTACTAGTCTGACGCCATAAAGAGATAGAAACTGCGACGAATATCATGTTAACAGAATGTTTTTGCCACTTTATTGTTGAGGTGAAATGCAAACTGTATCTCTATTGTATTGTTAAATCGTATTAGATTAGGGAAATTCGAAATCCGTTGTCCGAGGCCACTGTTTAGTGTGAGTGTAAGAGTTTACATACTTTCTTTTTTTACTGGCTAAATAATTTATCCATAAGTCTACTTGTTGACTAAGTTATGGTAATTATTTTCATGCACTGCTGAAAATAATAAATTTTAGAAAATTATACTTTATTTATCAGCATATTTTTGATATTTAACCAAGGGGTTTTAATAAGGAGAAGAATTTCGTAATTTTGTAGAAAAGATACTCGAACGACATTATTGTACTGAACTTAATATTTATATCAAAGAATCCGCCTTCCCACAACAGTGTTCAATATTCTTTAGAAAAGAGGTGAAATATGAAACCCATAAAGTTTCCGCGCAAAACAGGTTAGAAAAAAAAACGTGAACGTCGAATGCTCACGCGCAGCGCGGTACACTGGAGATACAGACGCGTACACAAGTGGTTCGTGAAAATACGCGCTACTAAATATAAACACATATTAAAATGGTTTGCGATTAGGACCTTGGCGTTTTCCTAAATTGCCTACTGAAAATGATAATTGAATCTAGAAAATTTGATAACTAAAGTATAAAATTTAACCGACTTGTAAGATTTTCCGCCTGTAATTCATAGTAAAATCTCTGAGTTGTATGCAAAGTCCATGTTTTAGTTATATACCGTTGTATATAGTTGTGTCTAGACTCAGACAGGCCAAGAATCCCGTAACTACTTTACTAAACACAAGATATATCCGAGGCATATTTGTAGATTACAAAGGAATTAATCAGGCAAATTAAAGTGTATTTTGATATATATCACGCCAAGAACTGAAAGTCGAAATACACAATTTGTCTGCTTAAAGTTACAAACAGAACCCTATACATCGTCTATAAATAAAACACATAAACTCTGCGTGGGTGCGCAGGCGCATCGGCGCAGCTTTGTTTCCGCCGATGTACAAAACCTGCGTTATTTTCGTACCTCACTGACTCCATAGAATTATCATTAATAGAACACGTCGTAAAGAATGGATAATGACTTAACTAAGCCTATTTAAAAGTGCTTCATCAGATTATTAAGTCGTTCATACTAAATAAAAGACGGAAACCGTTTATTACTCATTTTATTAGGGTTCTGCACAATATCATAAATCGTAGAAAATACTCATCATTTCGTATTAAATTCATCATTCATCCATTTCAAATAATAGGTCTTACCACAAAATCATTTTCATCAAAAAGATAATCCAACGTTTTTTACACTAGCTGATACCCATCCTTATCGATAACCCTTATAAAAATATATTAAATCCTTCATGGTTAAAACTCCATAAACGAAGCCCACTTAACTATTGAATACATAGAGAACCCTCGGTTGTATCGTGTCGATGCGCTCGTAACTGGTTTCTCTCAAGTGCTTATTTACTGGATTAAGTATACAGCACTTATTCAAGTATCTACCATTTAGTCTGAAGCTTCGTAGTGGACGGGAGTTAAAAGGAAGTCTGGTGCAGCAGATATCTGAATAATTTCTGGTCACAATACTGATTAAAACTATTTATAGTTTCTGCAAAGGTTTTCTTTGGATATAACAGAACAATGGTTACACTTGAAATGAAACTACTTTTACGGATTTTAACGCGGTTTAATTTTAGATTATAGTTCCCGACGTTTCGATACCTTTGCAGGTAATTTTCTTTCAGGTCTTTGCTATACCGCAGGTCGTGGGTTCGATTCCCGCCCAGGACAAATGTTGTGTGATGAGCATGATCATTCGTTCTGGTGTCTGGGTGTAATTTATCTATAATATGTATGAATTTAGAAATATATAAGTAAGTTTATCGGTTACCATAACACAAGTTCCGCTTAGCTTGGGATCAGATAAACGTCTGTGAGTAAAAAAAAATGGTAACGGGCGAGTCTGCCCGTGACCATTTTCATTTCAATGTCTAACATTCGCGTAAACCTAAGAAACCACAATGGTTACACTTATTTACATTTATATTTTTAGAAATGATACTAGATTGTAAATGAGGTTTCTGTGGGAACATGTTCCCTTATATAGTGTGCTCAGTTCGAATGGCGCCAAACAGCGTGTTTTGGTATCCGCTGCGCCGTTATAGCGTCTCGCGCAGATTTCATAAATCATGTAATTTTGATATTTAAATATATGCAAACTACTCAGATATGAGCAGTTCCTGTAACGATAGTCGTTCCACTTGGTTGTTGATGTAAAATTGAAACGCATAACCGTACAATAATAGTCTAAGTTTATCGAACTTTATCAAACGTAAGTAAATAAATAGTGTACTGTAGATTTAAACTGATAAAAGGTATATTTTTATTTTCTTTCTTTTTTAACAATTTTATTTCTTAAATTTTCTTAATGAGCCTCTTGATAAAGCCTTTAGATAATGAAAATCCGAGGACCTACTTCCTTCCAATGACAAGTTATCCATGGCGACGTATCACGCTTCCACAATTGCAATAACTTACATGAAGAGGTGGCGACACTTCAACACGTTTGTAACATTAACCAGATGAATTTCTTATGACTCCACAAAATACTCAACATTTGTACCACACGTCTCAGTTTCAAGCTGCTGTATACGGTAGCTAACCACATTTCTATTACTTCAATACATTGTTTATACGCAGCAATATAAAAGGCGATTGCAATCAATCCGCTGTGAACGTTGAGCGTAAGATTGGTCGCCTTGTAAGGCGCGGATAAATAAAATATGCTCCGTTATTGACCGGTGGCACGTGATCCCAGCTCGAAGCTTCGATATTTATTATAGCTCCTGTTTTAATCCCTACATGGAGTTATTGGTATTTAGGTTATACTTTATTGCGAGTAGTCGATGCAAGAAGGTTCGCATGTGTGCGTAAAAAACGTGGTAGCAACGATTAGTTGTAAAATTGTTGAAATTCCTGAGTATTTTTATTTATTCACATTGCTTTTTAAGGTGAGTTATTAGTGGTCACTTAATATTTTACGATTGACCATTGAATGTCTCTATCAGACAAGTTTCTTACAAATTAAATCTATGAGCAATTTTTTTACTGAAAAGACAATAATGCAACTTCTGTCAATAATATGTATTATCGTAAATTAAACTCCTTGCCTCTCATTTGAATGATATGTACTCATTTCTTTAAATACAGGTAGTTAGGAGTGCGCCTGCGCATGCGATCCCACGGCAGCAGCGCCTCCTCCGAGTTAATACGCTGAGCTCGGCTAATGTGAGTCTGACACGCGCTTCACTTGTCTAGTCTAAAGATATTGAGGCCAAGTTTGATATTGAAGGTACTCTGAATAGGAGGAACTAACTAATAAAAATCAAATATTTTTTTCAGTCCAAGATTATTTTTCAATCTAAGTGAATTTATACATCAAAAGAGTCACAACTAGATAAAATATTTTAATACTCGAAGATGTGAAGAATAGTCGTTTAATTATCTGAGCCCCAAATCACCAGCCTCAGGCCTACCAACAGAAATATTTAAAAAGAAAGGTATCAAATTAATTACATTAAGTGAGTTCGTTAATCGCCGAATTCACCGTGAATGTAGCAATTAAAAGCAAATGACGCGAGAAGTGCCCGAGCGCTCCTAATAGATTCTTAATGACTTCACTGAAACTGTTGGAGAGTTTCCCACGGACACACCAATCTGCTTTCGGAGCAATACAATATGGAAATGAGCATCACTTATATAACTCTAAAGTGATAATAAAGCTCAATTCTGGGAAACGGAACTTAATATATTAACTTAGTGAGACTTGACGTATTGCCGCTAGTAAACTATTAAAACATATAATTAGCATATTCAAAGTGTTAAACTGGTTACATTTCACGACAAAATTTAGGGAGAAACTAGTCCAAATTATTAACGATAACATCAGTAAATACTGTGACACAAAAAGCAAGTTTACCACATTAAGGCTCGTTGTTCAAAGAGACAACTTTTCTATACAAATATTTTCTTTATAATTTCCCTTTAACCACAGGCTGGGTTCACAAAACTTCCCACAGCTACTGCGTTACAAGCAGATGATTAGCTGGCGTGGCCTGACAGCAATCATTACCACATTAGTGCGACGTATTGCGTGCGCGCCGCCCGCACGACAGATCAAAACTAACCTCATAACTATTTATCGAATTAGACAAGTTTCATGATAGTCGAATTGAGGAAACTACGGCCATTATGAGTGATTATGTTTGCGTGAGTTTGTCTTGCGGTGACAATGTTAACTAAATATTGTTGTAGTTCAGACAGCTGTAGGTACTTGTATGTTCTATTACTACTTGCGTAGCGAAGTTTGAGTAAATACATTGCGTGAGAAATTTTAAATACTTCAAAGAAAATTACTTAATTCAAACTAGAAAAGTTGCTGTGGTTTAAGTTCTTCTCTCATTTAAACTCTACGCTTTTCTATTTAATGTTAAGTAGTTAAACTGACTAATTAACTTTTCTTCCAGCTTGCCAAGATTAAGAGTGAATTTTAAAAGGTCTTTAAGTTTCTATCGAATCATTAAGTGAGTATTGGACGCCTCACGAACTAGATATAAGTAACTCAGTGCTCAAGTCCAGATCGTGACTTGAAACCCTGTCATACCGTTTTCCCTCATAGAAAATCAGAGCAGAACTTACTGAGTAGGTAGGTAGTGCTTATAATTGCTCAATATGTTGATCGGGTTAGAAGGCGAGGACAAAGTTAACGAAGTTACCTAAATGAACAGCTTTGTCAAAATTTCGGAGTTTTTTTTAAACGACTCTTATACTAGTCTTAATTCTCTTCCGTGCTTATTGATTCGTGTTATTTTCTTATTTATCATAACAGATAACATCTTGTAAGATACTCACTAGAGGACGATATAGTCAACTGCAAATGCACGCAACTAGCGAATTTGAAACGTATTTTTACTTTCACGACTTCACATTCACATAAATAAGTCGAAATTTCGTCCATTACTGTGAGAGTTCCCACAAGTGAAATCACAAGTAATGTATTATTACAAGATCCTACAATAAGGCTTGTTACCGCATGACATATGATGGATTATGTGTGTATGTCTATTGTTGTATTATGTGCTTTTCATAGTAACCTTAGTTTTGGTGATTTCGTCGGAGATAAGTAGATCTTCATCTGTTATTAGGTATTGTGCCTGTTTACTTTCGTTTACGCGGACCACTGGGAATTAAATGAAGTCATTATGTATTATAATTATGACATACCGACACGTGGTAGCTTTGTGTTTAGCATGTTGCTTTCTTTGTTGCTGTTGGTTATGAGTGTTCACTGTGTGTTGTTGTTGTATGGGATGTTTTCAATGAGGCTTTGTGTTCTTAATGGTTTGTATTATCTAAATATAGATCTAAGGTAACGTAATGACTGAATTAGTAAATTAAAAGTAATGGGCGTCACCATTTGTAACGTGCATTACGTTTAAAATTACTTTTTACAATTGTAGTTTCACAGGGAAATTTTCAACATCGTAAATCCAAACTGAAAGTCGTACTAAGTTCTTGCCGCTCTGCCCACTGCCAAGAGTTATTTATACAATCATATCGTCACTAAAAACATTCAAATGTATGATAATGACATTTTGGTTGAATTAGGTAGTAACGTGACTTTTCTACTCTATACATTCGAGAATCGCGGGCGTTTCCTCATAAAGCTAATGATTGGCCAAAGTGACTTGTCTGAAGAGGTGCTGATCCTAAAGTAAAGATTGCGTAAACAAAGGACGCAGAATTAATTTACGTAATTATAAAAATACAAGTAAGAAAACCGCAACACCTATATATATGATTATCTTTTTCAATACAATTAGCCTTATAACCCATGTATTAGAGAACAGTTATCGGATGTATGATGCTTAGTTCGCGGAAACGATTAAAGACTGACTGCCACAGTCATCACGTTTGACAAAGGTGTGAACCAATTAGCTCTGCGCGGGGTTTTTATATCCGCGAACGGTACTCTACTCTGGCGATTAAGCGTTTTGTAAACTTCAAACTTCAAGTAATTATTGAGATCATGCAGATGTTATAAAAGGTAAAAGTACATACATGTAACCTGTTAGGGCGCAGCAATATCTTAAACTGTTTAGATTCATGAATTTATTAAACGTTATGTGATTGGCTCGCGTATTTTGTAGAAGGGTAGTGTTACATTAATCAAATAGAGAGAATATGTGTGTTTGTTTTGTAGACACAGCACCTGCCCTTAAATGTCTAGGACCTTTACTGAAGCTACAAGTCTATCTCAAATTACAGCCGTAGGGCCCGAGGCTCCTGTCAATCATCCGTCTAAAACCTTCGCGGCCAGCTATCACCATTTAGTAAATAAGTTCCGTCGGCGCTGTGTTTACGGCAACAGTACGGCCACTTTCCAGGAAGCGTATTAGGGCGCATAATTTGCGCTCAAACGAGGGGCAATCTGCGTAATTTTAACTGTCTCTAATTGTATGATATTAAACGCAGACCTTTTGAAGGTTTCGAAAGTCTGCGAGAGATGTTTAAGAAAATGGCGTCTAAATGTCCAACAAAACGTTTCTAAGATAGCTAGATTTTAGATCCCTATTTAATTTATATAATTCCATAAAGTTTTAATTCTCTTAAGGTGTATACTGAATAATAGTCTACAGCACTATTTGTTTCCAAGTATGTACTTATAAATGTAAATCTGTTGTCTTCCCGTGTCTACATCATACTCAATACAATAATGCTGTTTGTTGTAGTACTAACACGAGTTACATAGTTGGCATAACAAGTCACCTTACTTAGATATGATAACAAAAGACCTGGGGGCTTAGACAAAGTAACATCGCTTTGTAGCGAAACGATACCGAATTTCGACATCGTCTGTGAGATAACGACAATCATTTCCTAGCCAATGTAACTCTGTTGTCGTGATCGTTGTGACGAATCGAACATTCGTTAAAAACAGAAATATTGTTTATGGTATTGAACATTTTGCTGTCACCGTTGTCCGCGCAGTTTCATTTTACATAAACAGTTTCAATGAAGTTTGTTAACCATGCAGTTTTATATTATGATTAGATTTGTTTGATTATAAGATTTATGTGATAGGATAAGAATAATATTCTTTTCTATTAAAAAAATGTAATGTGTGTGTGTACTAGTGCACAAAGGTAAAAAGTGAAACTTCTTTATGACCTTATTTTTCGAAAAAATATTTAAGTAGCTACCAACTATATCCAACTCGATATAAATTGGTTAAATAAAGTTAAATTAGAGAACGTTTACCAAAAGGCTTTTATTATTCATAGACATGAGTACAAATAATGCAAATTTAATAATATAAAAAATAAATTTTATCTTATTTTATTGAGTATTAAATATTTTAGAAAAATAAATACCATAATCATACCCAAGTATTAGAAAAAGAGATTTAATTACTTACTTTTTTTTAGAAATAAATAATTAATATAAATATTTAATATATTACTATCGAAACGATCCGACAAGATCCACCTCCCAACGCAATAATAATCTGAAAAAACGATTGAACCTTCTTTCAAAAAAATAAAAATGACGGCTCGACTCCGTTTGCAAGGAAAAAACTTATTTATACGTAAACACTTCACATCTAAAATCAGCTGTTCAATGAAATCCGGCCATCTTGTATGGATAACTACAACGTTTGAACGTTCGTTTCGTTATCTTTTTTGTCGATCACGATCACGACAATAACGAACACCGAAAGTGCTGCTTGTCTACGCATTTGTATGGAACAAACGCGATGACGATTCGTTTCGTTATGATTTCGTTATAAATTATTACATTGTCTAGCAACTTGCGATAACGATGACGATTGACCACGTGATTTAACGCGGCTTATGTCAATCCCATACAGTTGAGTCTTGTCGAACTTCGTTATCGTTTTTAAATTGTTACTTTGTCTAAGCCCCCTGCTTACAAACAATAGGTACACGGCGCGTTGCTTTAGCTAAGACATGCAGTATTTAGATTATTTAGGTTTGTAACGTAACTTTTTTAGCTGTCCAAGTGACAAGTTACTTGCTTATATCAAAAACCAAGATTGGAGCTGCGTTTTACAGGATGAAAGAAAACTCGCTCAGATGCGAGTCGACTCGCGATACTCGCGATACGCGTTCCGTAAAAATAAGAGGAAGAAAATAAATCGGCTGGGTGACAAATAAATTTGAGGGGGACGACTGCCTACAGTTGCTTAACCTCGATCTTTAACATATGTTGTTATAGCGGCAGCATAAATACATCATCTGCGCAAATTGTAGCTGTTTCGCTTTTCATGAGAAACAGCCTACTAACGGATGGACGCAGGCAGCGGTCATGCCTCAGTAATAGGGTTCCATTTCTTCCCTTAGGACACGGAACCCCTTAAAAGGAGAACCGTTACTAAATTGCTTATTTGAAATTAAGGAGTAACTGTTAAATGGAATGATCGTTTAACAGTTACTTAATAAGTTATTTGGTAAACAGAATGTCGTTTCGTGCGGAAGCTGACTTTTGGTTCAGGCCCGATATGTCGCATATCATTCCTCTTTGGGAGACACATTTGCATATTTACAGCTACAACCTACGTGTTTTAAAGCAAAAAGGCGTTTGAGGAGATAATTGTTTTGATCATGGGGGAAAACTGATATAACTTATACATACTTGAGAATGTACAATGTAAAATAGTATTTATATAAAAAAGCATTAGGTCTGAAATCATTTGTAGAATTTTTATTTGTGTTAAATACCTTGATAAGGACGTCTAATTTAATGCTTTCTCTCATTTATTACCAGATATCCCCGTTATACACACAGTCTCAGGCTGTACTGAATAGATTAGCTACAAGAAGTGGTCAGACTGTATTGGATCTGGTCTATCCTCACGACTCACGTGGTTGGAATATTAAATGGTGGACAATAATGACTTGCGCTACTTTATTGTTTATTGATTGCCCGAGACTGCGGTGAAGTATCGGTAACTTATAAATAAACAAAACATGTAATAAATGTGAGTCCATTTATTTATTTGCTCATCTCATGAATGAATATTGCCTTATTAGGCACGTGACTACTCAAAGTTACACGTAGAGCTTTTGTATGTAATAAAAACGGGATTAAATAACTTTTAAATATAAGAAATAAGATTTTTTGTACAGCTTCTTTACTTGAAATTCTCAGCATGGACATCAATGTGAAGCCTTATGTAGGTCAGTGTCTCAGAGACCAGGATGCTGTTCCTGGAGCTAACCGCAGCGACCACAGCGCAGCCCGCGGTCAGCTGCCGTGGGAAAGTAAACAACAGCCAGGATCACAACCAGGGTGTTGTAGATCATAAGGTAAAATTATTTATTTGCGAAACATAGATCGTTATAGAACAAGCCATTGCAATTATAATGCACGTATAGCCGAGTGGTTGAGGTGACTATGCCAAACCTACTGATCGCGACGTGTCGTGGGTTCGATCCCCGCGTAGGACAAGCATTTGTGTGATTCATGAATGCTTGTCCTGAGCCTAGGTGTCTCTGTGCATGTGACCTGAATGTTTGTGAAGCATCCCGCGACACAAGGACTAAAATTCCTTACAGCGGGAGTATGAAATAATAATAATAATGTTAGGTTAGAACCGTTATGTTAAACTACTAGGAAACTGACTAGGCTTCAACCACTTTTTGTTCTAGGAACCGTGACGCTTACTTAACACTACGACCGCAAGTCCATACACCGTGGGAAACCAATACCAATAATATTTGACGTATGATTGTGCCCTAATAGAGCATTGTTTGTGCTCGCTCGAGCGCTCGTGGGAGTCCCGGTGTGCTGGTACTAGTGCAGTGCTGGTAGTACCACACCTACCCGGTACCTACCTGGTTGGCGGTAAAGAAATGAGGTTTATTCTGGTGGGAGACTGGAAGGCGACGTGTAGGTGATCTGTTGTGAGGTTACACAATCATCGTATTGTTAATTTCAAATCTACGGGACTAAGTGTTGTTGGGGAATACTTTAAGTAAAAAAGAAAGATACAAATATCTACATGGGTGTTTATGATTATTTAGAAAATATTTTTTGCTAATGTCTCCTCCGAGAGTGATAACTTAGATGTTTACCAAATTATCTATTGTCCTCTTTGCGGGGCATAGTGATTTCTGCCATCTCTAGAATTATCACGTTCGCACGATCCGCCTTCCGAAGTTACGGCTCTCTAATTACAACATGCGAATATCTAAATCGGAGCGTCCAGAACTTTCCCTATTGACTGATCCTCAATTCGGTGATTTTTCCCACAGATTGCAGTACATTGCGCGGCTTCATAGAAAGTGTGTTGCCAAGACACGCCCCGGGGAACAATGAATGGCGTAATGAACGTAACACATGATCTGGAGATCTGATCTTTAGTTTTCCGTTTAGTGTGGAAACACAGGAAACGATAATGTGCGCGGGCGCGTTGTTTGTTAATTTAAATAGATGATATCTGTGCGGGAGCATTTATTACTTACAATTGCTTTACTCGTTTACGGAATTTATTTTCACGACATTTACATAATTTAAATGGCAATGTGAAAGATAGTAGAGTGTATTTTCCATTCAAAATATTGTAAAAGGTTTTTCTCCTTGGAGTAGGTACATACATTGAATTACTGATGAATGATATTATCAATCTTCTGTAGTTTTGTTATGATATGAGTTCTAACTTTTTCGTAAAGCTCATTCATTGCCAAAATTTGATCAGTGCCTGTCGAAAATCAATCTGGTTGTGTTACTACTACAGATACTGGCAGCGCACGCGTCGCATGGTCGCGTGTGGCACAATTTACACGTCCCTGTTCCGATGAGCGATGGCCGCGACCTGTCTGCTCTCAATGGACCGGTAAAAACCTGCTGATAACGTGAAACTACTACAAGCCAGCCATTGTTAACAGGGAAAGCTTATCATGAATCATGCTAGAAATTGATAATGCATCAGGGTTTGTGGATGTTTTTGTTCATTGAAAGTGTTATTTGGAGTTGGATTTTGTGAGTTCAGACTGGATCGGCTGATGCACAAATGAGATCTAGGGTTGGGATGCGTTCTGGTCTCATCAGTCCTGTTGATAGATTAGGAACTCTTACCTCCACTATTTCCTACTCTATTACAGTGAAGGTAGTGTATGGTAGTCACCTGTAGATAGTGGCGCGGTGGTTCCTGTTGGCAGCAGCGTCGGCCTGCTCGATGAGCTGCGCCAGCGCGCGCGCCTGCTCGCTCAGCGTCAGCAGCTCCAGCTCCTCGCGCCCCAGCTTGTACTGCAGCTCCGCCTGCTGGATCCGCGTGTCGATGTTCCTATAGCAACCATCATTTTATATTTATCATCATAAATCTTATTCGAATACCTTACCAACCAACCGTCCCTCTATTGTAAGGCCTAGAGCCTAGCCCTAGGCCTAGAGTCCTGTCAATATAATACTTTTTGGGATTATTAAAAGTAAATTCCAGCAAAGCAAAAGCATAGAAGTCGTTTGATATTTAAAATTACGTTATCAGAGCTTTTGCTGCTCTTTCATGTTCACATTCATTTTAATTTGGGAGATCTTGTATCCTTCCTTTATCAAAAATTTACTAATTCAATCAGCTACTTACTCAGTGACATGTGTCTTCTCGAGCCGCCTCCTCAGCTCCTGTATGTTGGCCTTCCTGGTGTCGAGGTCAGCGCGCACGGCGGCGGCGCGCTCGTCCAGCGCGCGGCGCTCGTCCGCCGACAGCGCGGCCTGCTCCTCGTGCGAGCTGGCGCGCGACGCGGTGGGCGACGCCTGCGCCGCCAGCCGCGCCGCGCTCAGGGACGCGCTCAGCTGCTTCTTAAGACTGTTCAAGAAAAATTAATGAGATGAAGAGTTCTATATTTGTAAGTGTTCAAAATGCTTAAAGCAATTTTATGACATAAAAGTAACTTGTTAAAATAACTAAAAAACTGTTTGATAAAAGTATATCATACAAATTATGGGGTGAAATATGTATAATGATTTGGGCAAATGGCATTTTGGTAAATGATATTCGTTAAGGTCTTTCAAACTTTTTAACGAAGTAATGATGTATTGTGTGTTACCTCTGTATGAGGGTGTCTTTGTCGGTGAGCGCAGTGCGCAGCGCATCAAGCTCGCGTGTGACGTCACGTGCGCCCGCGCTGCGACGCCGCGACCCTGCCAGCGACACCTCGATGCTCGCCATCTGTACAAACATACATTTAATAAGTCAATCATATTAATATCCTTTAGATGAGATAATTCATTATTATTTTCTCGAGACTCGAGATTACTTAAAACTTGTAATGAGTAAAAAAATGTGATTAATGAGTGTCCACTGATTGTGTTCTAATTTAATAATTAAGAATAAATAAGTGCAAAATTATCGCGGTTGCATAATAATATAGTGATTGCTTAAAATTAAACCATTTCTTAAAAACGACGAACTAAAAGTAGTCACCGATATTCAAACCTTATATTTATTTAACTACTGTAAAATAGCTTTTATCAAAGACAGCAGAGCCATTCCCCATAACTCGCCGTTTCCGTCGCGCGGCTAAACAAATGTCGTACAGATATACACAGCCGGTCATTCGTTCACTCACTCCGCGCACTTGACTGACTATGTTCATACTCAATGTCATTCGGTTTACAAACTTAATTAAATGGGCTCCGTTAGTTATGGTTCAGTTGAATGTCTAACTTATGTTCGACTTGGTAGTCGTTGATTTCTGTATCTTAGATAGTTAACTTGGGTTTCTTGGCGAGTTAAATTTACGTACTTAGTTATTGTATAAATGTGCTGATAAAGTTGATCTAATTGGGTCAAATTCGAACTTGTTTTACTCTCTGATTAAGATGAAAAAATCTAGTACTTGACGCTTATTTTCATAAATTTCAAAACTGATTATTGCACTAAAAGTTCTGAATAATATTTTAACTGCAATGAATGCGACAATTGCGTACCTTTATTTATTTAGTTTACTACTTCAAGTGAAGCCGTTACATAGGAAGTTTAATTAAATAATAGGGAACATAAAACGAACAATCTTAACGAACTCATACGGTTATAATTTTATAACGTTCACCATATTACGTTACCATACCAGATAACCATCGCTTTAATGTTGAGCGGACAGACCAGGATATTAAGAGATCGTAACATTCTTTATATTTGAATTACTTTATATTTGTACAGTGGAGTCCAACTACTGGCTTTTAATATAAAACTTGAATGTTCGTTAGCTACAAAGGTGCTGCGCGTTGATGTCGTTTGTTCGTGCGACTTCCTGCGCCGGCGCACGCTTCGTTCCACACCGCATACGCGCCAAGAGCGACCGGTGTAATGCTAGTGTGACGTTTTAATATAAATGGGTTTTGGAGTCACATTTCATAGTTATCCTATTTTGAATGACGCCGTTAATACTGTAACTATTTCTCAAGTCACATTTAAGAGAGGCTTGATAAAATCGAGAAAAATATTTAATTACTTTATAAGGAAACCGTTTGTGCAGTATACTTTTACACCGTTATACTTGCATCGAGCTAAACAATGTCACTGTTATCGTAATAATTGTTTCCTTCACGACCCCATCTTGTTATCTATTTATCTATGATTATGAACACATTAGCATCGTGCTCACATCTGAGTGTTAGGTAAAGGCATGTTCACCTTACAATGGAGACATTGTTTGAAGTATGAAAGGATGTGAATTATGGAACATTCGAAGAGATTTTAATTGAGTTTGTATAACGATAGCACATTAACGTTAATTCTCTTTAAGTACTAAAATTCTAGACCACAATTAATTAATCTGATAAAGGGCGCTTTTAGAATGTGGTTTATTCGAGTTATTGAGTCGGAAAATTACTGTTTTTCCCTGTGTATGAATTGCATTTTACGCGTATTAGCCGTTAGTATAAATCAGATATATAAAAATAATTACGACAATAAAAGCAGAATGACTTGTGGGAGTGTGCCGGGTCATGCGTGAGATTCGCGTCTAGCGCTGCACACTGTATGGTACAAGGTTGTGCATTAGATCTAGACTTGATTTGTCTATAAGTAAGTGATATTAACTTGTTAATTTTACCCAAAATCGTAGTAATCTTAAAGATTTGATTTCGATTATTATTTTTTTGTGGATAGTCTTGGAATATTTTATTTCATACTTTTATAATGCCCTTTCGGTATTTAGACAGATTCGAGTTTCATATCTTTTTAATTAGTGATATTAATCAATTAGTTTGCGGTCCAATCAAAGAGAAAGAGAGAGCCGTAACAGCTCTGCAGTAAGCAGAACCTCTGTATTTATAGTGAAGTAGGTACGTTTGTATTTATAGCCGGCTATCAGCGCGTTCCCAGCCATTGTGTGAAGTACCGCAATTGTATCGCCGCCCTTTTTTCTCACAAATTACCTCCTTATGATATGTAGCGTACGATAACTCCGCAGATACGAGCAGACCATGATTGAATATATTGTGTGTTTATTTAAATTAGTTTTGAAATCATCCTTAATGTGTCTGAGAAAGTCTGCTTTGCAGTGAACGAGTTCTTGTTTAAAACTCGGCTCTTGTTGAGTGAACAATTCACAATAGAGTTCTTTATCTTAAAGGAGGTTTTAAGTCAAATTGGACTTATTCGCTATGAAAAAAAATAAGTGCATTATAACTTGTATGTCCTAAGCACAATCATATATCAACAGAATAAAACAAGTTATGAACTTCGCAAGTTGTATGAATGCTTATAGTTACAAGTGAAGTAACTGTGTTGCATCTCGGCGTAACTTAAGGTAATATACAATAAATTATATTTATGTCGACAGCGATGGGTACAAAGTGTGCGCGTTACAATGTTTACACTGAATAATGGTTATCGCTTTACTCCCTTAAATGGTAGTTGAATTACTTGTATTACAAACAAATTATAAAAAAAGATTTTCCGATTTTGACCAGTGCTTGAATGTCAAAATGTTAAACGTAAATAACGGTAAACTGCATTCAAACATAAACACAAATCATTAAACTTTCCAAAAGCTGATTATGTTGTGGTGTTTATAAAAACTGCTGCATAAAATATTATCCACTATACATCACAAATAATTGTAATTCCAACAAACAAAAAGATTAACATTAAATATAAATAAAAACAAGACTAATTCAATAAATACCGGGCGCGAAATCGATACTGGAATATAATGAATCGCGTTTAATCGATTCAGTACAAAAAGCCGGCGGCTGCGCCTGCGCTGTCGCGTGGCGCATTACTAATTGTATAATTGGATCCGAACTGATCCAACAAGAGCATTGATGCACACAAATGTTTAAGCTGCTTAAAGATAGCAATTATTTCACTTAACTTCATAATAAGTTACACAGATTTCATTGGAACATCTAAAGGAAAGAAATACTGAAAAGTTACATATTTTTTACTTTTTAAGTTTCGTTTGGGTATAAATATATAAAAACAGAAAGCTATAATACAACATGCAACCACAATATCTTTTATTTTCAAGATTACGAGCAAGTAGAGTCGCTTTAAAATAAAACGCGCGCCTCTCTCGGACCGTGACAAATTGTATAATTGTTGCCCTTTATGTGTCACTGTACATTTACTGCAGTAATGAAACCCTTCATATGGCGATGGTATAGTGCGGGGAGTACATATACAAACAAGTACCTACGTAAATTTTTTCCTTCATTATTTTATTTCATTTTCGTTTTAAAAATTACTTCCGCTCTAAGATATTTATTCGTTGTGGTAATGCACAAAGACCCCTAGACTCCCAAGAATGCGTAGATCACACAAACGCTTGTCTTATGCGGGGATGGAAACCGCCATAAGTCGGGCTATGACGCGACAGTCAAATTATTTTGACATCGTACATTTTTTAATAATTTTTATTTTATGTTTCAATCTGTGGTATCCTTTTCAGTATTTCCCAATATTTTTTTCTAAGTAAATTACCTATATTAACATATGTCAACAAATAGCTATAAGATTACAAACTATTTATTAAGTCCGTGAATCGTAACTAGTACTGCAACCACCTTACACAGAACAGGTACAAGTTAAGCCACAGCACATTGAGATCTGAATGGTCCAACATTCTTAACGTGATCATCACTTGGATTACTGCGGACAATTTACTGTACCACACTTCAATATCGAACACCGAGCCGCACTCCTACCAAGACCAAAACAACCCTGTCTCTTTTACTCCCCACTTTGCATCGTAAGATGGAAAAGGAAAAAAGAGCAAATGTCGAAGTGTCAGCGAGATGTGGCGATAAAATGCAGAAACGATTGCTGACAATAAATTAGTGGGTAATTCTATACGTTGTAGCATGTGATTGCATATGCATGCGAGGTACTTTAGCATAGAACATTTTATGTGTTGTGAGATCGCCGTGATATTGTGTCGCTGACTCCTCTCGCTGGAGTCCGCGGTGTATTTCTTGGAGCATTTCTATGTTATCGTGTTTAGTACTGTGTAACACTATTTTATCATATGGTGTTATCTATTCGAAGGTACAGTGGCTTTTAAAGGCCATACGTAAACTATAAACTTTATTAACGTATATGTGATTCGATATGCTTTTCTTGTTCATATACCTAAATTTTAATTATATTCTAAGAAAATGCAGATTTGATACCCATTTTTTAACCGCAGATCAATACGTTTTCTGTGACTACTACTTTTAAAGTTTCAATTATTTAAAACATTCGTTTCGTTTCAGTGTATTCAAGATTCTTATGAAGTGGCCCCGTGCGCGCTCCGTACCGGTTCCTCCATCGTGATAGGTTAGTTTGTCCCCCTCGGTGCATCCTCCCATTATAAATGGTCAGACTTCACTTATTTATGATGTTCAGAACAAACTTGCAATCACGGATGAATTGAGGAGTCCCACAAAACTACCTTCAGATTGTAGCTCTAAATAGAACCTCCTTCAACAAGGTACAGGTGTGGATAAAAATAAATTTTCTGTGCGATTTCCACGTCTACATCGTTAAACCTTGGTGATAGAATCGAGAGTGGAGATAGAACCTTGAGGTTATATTTTATCGCAAGAAAGCCGCCGGTTTATTTCCCACGGGGATGAGATCTCAGAAAGGTTGTAGATAATGTATGAAGAATAAATTGAACTGTAGCAAAAGGCTGTGTTGTGGTTTATTGGCCGCGTTTCTATACTAGGTTGAAATTAATGCTATATGGTGTTACGTATAATATTGTTGTGTGTAAAATGAGAGCAAAGAACATGATACCTCTCACGAAATGAACAAAAAATAAATCGCCTCGCACCTCACAAAACTAATTAAAACCCGATTCTTTATTCTTAGAGGCAGCGAGGAGTAAATCAACAATAGTTAAGTGCGTGTTAATCAGTTAATCTTAATTAGCGCGCTCTAATGTTCGTTAGCAGGCGAGTGGTAACAGCGGCGTTATCGCGGCATCGCTATAAATCCTGGTGTCGTGCGACTTGTCGCGCGTCTCCTGCGACACCCGGGCCTGCGGCGACAAATTGTCGCACCGCTAATGCACGAACAACACTGATAAAGTGCTTCATCGGGATATGTAAAGCATGAGCCATTGAATGATTATACATGTAAGATTAGCTTATAACTTATTAATTATAGGTACGACTGCTCGAGACGGGCAGCAATAATATTCTTTGTTTTCGTCTTTCTTTCTAAGATTTTGTTGAAGGAAAAAAGTGATGCGGGTTGATTAAACATAGCCCAGGATAGAGAATCGTGACAGGATTTGGTGGAGGCTTTTGGTCAGCAGTGTGACATAGTGGGATAGATACAAAAAAGAGAAACAAAACACAAATCATATATTTCTTGGGTCTATCCATATGTATTGTGGTCAAAGGACAAAATATGCGACTTGGGACCCGATCCGGCTTATTATTTACGTGATGTCACATAAAAACTAGTGAGTAGACCTCCCAGTGTTCGCGACCTGACCCGCTTCGGTTTATGTGTTTCCATGTTTATGCGATGCCTTTTTACTCGGGCTCTACGTTTATGACAATTAAACATGAAACACTGACAGTTAGTGATCGCATGTGAACGCATCTGTACGCATTCGTAGGGTCCCGTTATACCTTTGTTGCAAGTTTATTGCTTTGCGAAGTCTCTTGCTCCGTGATATTGTTATCATATATACAGCTTTATTAAGATTAGTCATCGGAGTTACGGACAATGCGCTACTGCCGGTCTATCTGTGTATGTTTCTTTGTTCGCGTTTTGATCTTATTGTTTTTATTTCTTATGTTCATCTAATCATGAAAAGTGTACACTTCATCAAGAATAATGTATCGTGTTTATTTATAATGAAGCACCAACCTTATGTTATTCAATAGATAAGTGGGATCCTTCATTAAACAAATAGAGACTTAGGCCATATTTTACATCTCATGACGTTTTAAAATAGTTTTAATATAATTTACAACTTCCTATGTTATAAGCATCGTTATTTATGTTGTAAGTGCGTGCTCTCTGATTTATTTTGAATCGGAAATCGAATGAAAGTTGTAACAATCTCTTTTAATAAGTTTGATGGATCATGTACGAGTGTAATTAAATTATAGCCTTTGTGCGTGTGGAACTGTCATTATGTTATTATAATCGTGTTTGCGAATGACTGTTATTTGGCAACTAAAGTAGATATAGCGGTCAGAGAATTAATGAGAATAGACATCAAAGGTAAAACAATCATATTAAAAAAATAAAAAAATGTTCGGATTTTAAAATTTGAAACTTCTAGAATGAATAACTATGGCATCGTAATATTGCTCTACATAGAAATGTAGATGTGTAAGTTGACATGTGGGTCACTGACCTTGGCCTCCAGGCTCTCGAGGTTGGTGACCCCGCCGCCACCCGCCTCCAGGGTTTGCTGGAACAAATAAAACGAAAGTTTAGAATAATTAATTAATACTAATATAATATATGTATATATATAATAGACAATAATTGTTGATGACGTAAAGTGTGCTGCATTCGATCAACTTTCAAGACTCTTGAAATTTTATACATTCAATGTGTTTCTTAATGAAAAGTAATATATCAAATCTATAAATAATAATTGTAATAGTTGCTTAAACAATCCCGGTCAAGTGCAAGTCGGACTCTCGACGCCTAGAGCCCCGAGTAAATTGGTTAAACATAAATGTGTGTGACAAATACGTTGCGCGAAAATGTCGACTATCTAGCTATCATAGAACGAGATACGGGATCCATTTTACTCTTTGGGAATCCTAAGAATTACAAGTTTAAAACGAAGCCTTACTTTTTACCCTACAACGTTCAGACATGTTTGCTTTATTAGATTTCATACAATGTTGAGAGTACAGTTAGATTAAGAGGTCCATACAAGTATTCATGATCAATGCATCCAATATGCGGCTGTACGTCGTGCATGCAACACTGACTTACAGATCACGATCGATGCGCACGCGCACGTGTGTTCAACAACGGGCAGTACAGGCAGAAGGATCATTACAATAACTTTATGTAATAGATGAACTTTAAAATTATTATTGAATATAATTCATTATTATGATAATCTAAAAGAATCATGAAGTCATTAACTGTTTTCTAATAATTGGATAAAGTAGTAATTAGCAGAAATATCAACCTGTATCTAATATGAACCACTGTATATAAAGATCAGTTATCACAATAAACATTTATTTGTTTAGTATATTGTTTATTGTAAATGTCTTAAAAATATTTGATCATTAATCTTAACGTTAAATAAGCATTGTTTTTCTGACTTTTTTATCAAGTGGTACTAACGGTTACATTTCGCATGGGGTACTCAGAGGGGGCGTGTTACCGAATTATGATCCCAAGACGGACTTACACGCGACGAACTAGCAGAAGACGAAGCTACACTTGGTACACTGCGAGGGCTATTAAGCGGTGCGGTTAATTGCTAAGATTATATTAGTCATTATTTATATAGCTCGGTAAATAGGTATAATTACCGTAATTAATGTAGCGACAAATTTTTCATATACAGTTATTTTGTTCACACTATTACCGCAGATAAATTATATTGCACAGATAATCGAGTGGTTGGAGTCACATCAAACCCAATTTGCGCCTTCGCATCAAACCCAATTTCCGGACGGGATCGATCCTGGCGCAGGATCAGTGTTTGTGTGATCCTCAAATGAGTGTGGGTGGTTCAGTGTATGCGACTTGAATATTTGTGAAATCACACGCGACACAAGGATTAAACACCTCAATGCAGATTATTTTGTTGTTAAGTATAATTTTGTTAAACTTCATAGTATTTATATCACCATTACCGAAAAAAAAACGAATTACAGTGAAAAAATTTTAGTCAGAAAATATTAGTTTCGCATTTCTTACTACTTATTAAAAACACAATGTTATACCCACATTGGCTTTTGGCAATTGCTTTTACACTAGAAAGGGATATCGGATACAATCCCACATACTAGACACAGGTCGCGGTAAATTGTTTAAAAGAATATTCTTTCCTGTTTGTTTTCTATTCTTCAATCTTGATCGACCTCGATACTTAGTGACCTTCCGTAGAGCCTGCTAATTACCCTAACATAATTAGTGAAACGCAGGTAAAACTGTTTAGAGTTAAACAGTCAGTGGTCGGAAGGTCAGGCTTCATTACTAAGATTATCGGTTGTAGTTGCTTCCCGAATATGATGGAAAGCAAATGAATCTCGTCGCAACGCAGATAGGTATTGCATAAAATATTTTTGTTTACAAACTCAAAAATAAATGAAAAACGAGGGCTTACAAATAAAATAATGTTGCCATTAAAATTAATTAGTACCTAGTTTTTTTATTTGATTTGTGTTTGAATAAAAAACAGTTTTAGATTCTCTATAATAAGAATGTTTTAAGTACCTTAATGAATATAAAACCGTTTTTTTAAGTGCAATTTCTTCCTTTCTTCCAGTATAACAACTAAGATATTTAACTAAACTACATCGAGTCTATATCGGGTAGAAAATAAGGATTCTCTGATAAGATAGATCTTGAAAAATTCACTATTTGTGGTTCCTTACAAGACATTGCAAAAACTAGTTCAAAAAAGTAACACATACAGTTTTATGATGTTTCTCGTCGGATACATTATGTATGTAATTCTACAACGGAAGCATTTACATGTTCAGTAATAAAAATAAATAATCATACGAATAAATATTTTTTATTAAGGTTTAATATTAATTAAACGCTCTCTCTTTATTAATTACTGCGGAAATTAATAAGACAGTAATGACGGTCTTTGTTATTTTAATAGTTTGCATCTTTATCTTACGTAAATATAGAAAGTTTTTGATGCGTTTATTTAAATGATGAAGTCGTAAGAGGTTCTTGCTTGTAATATACACGTATCGTGGTAGTTTGTTTGGAAGGTATTTATGTTCAATGTTATCAGAATACCGAGATTGCAGCCGAGTGAATAAATCAATTCATACTCAGATGTAACGAGCGCTGCGCTACAGTTAATACTCATAACGATACCTGCTTAAATTAGTAAATTAGTTCGGCAATATAGTTGTGTTGAAAATCAAATAAATATGTTTCCTGCTTGGTATTTTATTATATTTATTTAAAAATAAATATTCGTTTATATTTCAGTGTGCATCAAGTCTTAGTAAGTCCATTCATGTTAAACCATTTATTTCTTCAATTATAAATATGAACAAGCTTTGCAAATGCTTCGGAGCGCGACGCGATTCAATTAACTTTGTTTTAGTAGCGATAATGAACATGTCCGATAATTGTACGTTTGTGGGACTGCGCTGCCGCCCGTCGCCTCCTGCCTCCGCCTGCCTCCGTCCGCCGCTAATGCGAGCAATTTACTGGTGATATAGCTAACAGACGGAGTACCGACGGCACGGCAGCTGCGCTCCCAGTCCTACACTTAAACCCTCTCCATATACGACATACAAATGTATGATAACAAGAATGCTTGTTAATATATTCTTATTGGCAGATTTGTGATACAAGCGCCTTTTAACGCATCTGTTCATTTGTAAACAGTTAAGTAGTTGGATAATTTAGGTATATTTTATAGCATGATGTTAATAAGCTTGTTAGGCATCAAGTAATCAATAGTTTCGCGAAACGTTCATAGTTATGTTTAAACTGATATTTTTTCTTTCTTTTTTTAACATTATGGTTATTCAGAATACTACTTTATTTTTATAGTTCTATAGAATCTGTAAGCAGTTTATCAAACCTATTTAACGTCTGTTGACGTTACCTCTGTCAATGCATCTGTAGTTGACATAATTACATAATTATGAATTATTTTTTCCAGATCGCGTCGTATTGGCGCAGGAATGTTAATTGGTTTCTAGCGCAGTTCAGTTTCTCTGTCAGTCTTCGAAACATTTGAAGAATCGCGGACACTTCCGGGTGCTTGACGATAGTTGGTCCATTAAAGCTTTTTTAAAATCCGTAACGAGATTTTTTCTTGTCTAATGTGATTTCTAAACCACAGTGTGTATGAGGGAAATAGCCTGCTCAGTGCGCACGTCACTTGATGTCAGGTTAGTTAGTTCTAAACAATCCATCAGGCAGGGCGCTGGCAGCGGGAGACATTGTGCGCGCGCTTTACATTTTTATCCTTTTTTCCCACCCAGTGCTTGTCACTGTGCTATGTCGCAAGCATTCATGTTTAATGTTTATTACGTCTATTTTAAAGACATGTACAGAATACTTTCCGAATTGTTGTACTAGTAATTGGGGAAACGAAAACCGAAAGTATAATCAGTGGTTCTTTTGGGATAATAATAATAATAATTTATTTATTTAAAACCTTAAACTATCATTACATGGTAAACCCTAATGCTAGAACCTGCAACGAAATATTATTATTCTTAATTAATCTTATTTCAACATTTTGCTCATGACACACCCAGACTCAGGACAAGCGTTTGAGGACTACAGAAATGCATGTCCTGCGCGGAGATCGAACCTGCGACACGTCACACCACTCGTCTATCTGTGCAATCTCTTTTACAAACTTACCTTGCCAATGACGTAAACGAAGAGTAGGTCCTCGTACTTAATCAAATTCTTAGCATTAATAATCATCGTGTGGCAGCTGACAAAATTAATCGCAGTTTATCAGCTGGCGACAGTTACTTAGGCTGTCAGTTCATCGTTAAACAGTTGATGTAATTACTAACGAGAGCTGTAATGTATCGCAAATAGTGATGCCCGGACACGCCCAGGACGCGAGGGTTATTACCTGGCTGTTATGCGGTGTTGAGGAGGAAGTTGATACTGCTCAGGGTTAATACTAGTCTTAAGTGTTGTGTTCGTACTGCCTTATGACAAAGTTCGTAAAAATATTTCTTTGTAGTAAATATCTATCAACGAACCTCCTTTTAAACTGCGTTTGTTTCGGGTGTCTGTCTCTTATCAAGCTAAGCATTAAATTGCTATTATATTTGTTATATATAGTGTTTGAAGTTATACCAAGTCACGGGTTCATGCCCTAGGTCATGCACAGTCGCAGTTTGCGTGCTCAGCTTATATTAGTTCCGGTCTATGCGTTTGTGTAGTACGTATATATAATATACTATCTGACATGATGGACGGTCTTGACACCATTACTGACAGCGGATTGCAATCGCATCGTCGTGTGGGTGCCGGACGAACTACGTACACGTTACATTGTGAATATGACTAGAGTGCATCTTTCGTAGGGTTGACAAAACATTGACGTTGAAACGATTAATAATAAAATACCTGTGAACTATTCATAAAAAATACGTATTTAGGCAATGATAAACAAGTACCTATTGCTTGCTGTGTTGAGTATGCAAAATAACCAATAAAACTTTTAGAAATTATTTCATTTACCTCATCATTCATTCATTGGTTTGACGTTAATATAATGCATGTTTAAATGTATAGTTTATAGAAATTAATGGTGTGGTAGCCTAAGGAACCTTAATCAGTGGCAGCCCTACACGTGAGAGTCAGCATTACTGTGATTACATGGTGTAAACAAGCTATTAGTGCATCAAAGCTGTCTGAGCTGTCTGAAGGCTACAGCTTTAATTACATCCGTAGCCCTTGCGGCGACCACAAATCTGCAAGTCCTCAGGTCAGTCTCAAGTCTCAGTCTCAAGATACCAACGTATCCACTATATGTATAAAGAAAAAATAATAAATTACGTTTTTTTTTTAAGAATTATCTAATCCATATGATCAACTATTTCTGAATGCGAAAAGAAAGTATCTCGGATTGGATGTCTGTCTCGCTTTCCAGCTAAAATAACTGAATTATTGGTAGGGGGCTGTAATTGTACAGTTTTGAAACGGTAACTAACGCGCTCTGTAAACTGAAGTCCACGCGGACGGAGTCGCGGACAACAGCTAGTTGATAGTAAATTAAAGGAGGTATTATGCCTGATTGATTCTTATGGCAAAGTGCCCGTTAAAAGCAATGCAGAGATTGAGCTTGTGTGCAGTTATCAATTATGCTGGTCATTTGCTGTTCATAATTTCTTGTTCACCATAATAAGCTCGGACTTTAAGAGACGGAATTTAACCATTCATTTATCTTATTTAAGTGCACATACCTACGAAATTAAATAAGATGCGGTCATGATAGGTTAAAAAATATGTTTTTAGTTAAGCAACCACAAAAATGTGAGTAACTATAAATTAAGATGTTAATGGTATACTATGAAGATTGGATCTCTTGTAACATCACTTGTCAGTACACATGATCCAGAAAAGCAACATTCATTGCCCCCTCCAAAAATTTCACCATTTTTTATGTCATTATCTCAGCCCCTTTTCATTAATTCCAATAAAAAATACGATTCGAATATATTTTTGAAATCTCCGTGATACCTACAATTATTACTTTTTAATTGACAGTAAATCCAAGGATTTCTAAAAACTAAAAAGTGTGGGTTCAGACCTTATTCATCACTATGAATAAGGTCTAATATTTATGTGAACAGAACCTAAATTGAATTGTAAATTGTTCAAGGTACTTGTAAAAGAATATTTTTATATTGCACAACGTAATTGTATCCGATATTTTATAGAGATCATGTTCTACACTTGAAACGGTTGTATATTGTGAATGTGATACATTTAACTCACTTTATACGTGGCCTGCTATCGCAATGATCATTATGTGTGAAAACGACGCAATGCGAAGGTTTGTACACATGTTGACGTGACTCGAATCTCTATACATTTTACATTAACCTATTTTTTACCATAACATGTTTAGACAGTATTACTTGCTTGTAGAAATAACAGAAGTTTAAAAATATATTTGGTGCTTATTTCGATAAAATGGTATCAAACATTACTAATGATGGACGTTTAGCCTAACTGTCTTCACAAGCCAAAAGCCATTACGACCGAGCCTTTCTCGCGGACACTTTGCTGGACAGCCAATTCCCTGTGCCTGAGTTATGAAGGATATAATCCTGTATCGACAGGGAAGGGCGACGTTCAGCCTATTTTATGGCTCAGTCATTACACCGCGCACAGTGAGGACGCCCTGAGGGTTCTAGTGTAGGACAGTGTTGATTTATTCGCCAACGTGAGAAGTAATGTAACAATTGCCTGAGGGCGCATTTGTCGCTACGTTTCTAGCAGGCCTTACTATGTAAGAAATTGTATTGTAAGTAGTTTGTAATTATAATTCATCCTATAGTTGTGAGACTGGTGGTTATACTTAATAACTTTAAATCGTTTAATTTGAAAAAGAAAACATTACTCTTTTTAAATATAGCATCACGACTTTTGTAATTATATTGACAAACGTCAGGCCAAAATCATTTATTTTCATAAAATTCAGTTTACTCACCACGCAATACAATAAACAATAATAACACATTCATAACAAATCGTACACATGCCAATTACCAGCTGTTAGAAAGTAAGAGTGTTGTTCAGAGAAATGCGCAAGCGCAACCCGCTGCGTCACCAACAACACACACATAGCGGCGCGGGCGCAGCTAGCTCGTGAGTGACATTGAAACTGTTATTAAACACTAATGTGCTACACATGTCACCTGGACGTACACAGGCACGTTTGTGAATGTAAATTGTGCATTATTTACGTAATAATGATAGTGATATTACCATTTTGCGTGACAACAAACAACCTGTGTACATTTTTGACAATTTAATTATATATTTTTGTGAGAGTTAAGTATGTCCTTCAGATCAAAAGAGTTAGGAATTCCCTTCAGTTTGCAATTGAAATGTTGCAAAGATTTGTCTCTAGGTACTCTAGGTAGATGTCACAAACCTACAAAATACGCACCTTTATCAGCTATCAAATCAATACCGCATCATAAATAATAAATGAAATAAATTGTTTCTCAGTTTATAGCAACAAAACATAATAGCCATTTTGCTATCGCAGTCATAAACAATCCCTGCAAATGGCTGCATCACGCGAATGTTAATGTAATGTATTCGTATTACGACAGCGCCACAGAGAGTCAAATCCCTAACGCGAGGCGATTCATGCCGGCTGTCGGCCTGCCGTCAATAATAATGGCGTTTGGTAACCGATCAGCGCCGCACAGGGAGTTTACTGCTCCACTTTCATTTGACAGACAATTATGTAGATTGTAGAATTAAAATAAACCTGGAATAATCGTGAAACGGGAAACAAAGCATAACGAAACACGAAATTAGATTGTTGGACATTATTTGGTGGTAGTGGACTAAAGAATGAAGAGCTGGCAGTATTCTTACCATCTGAACCATGAACCATTGCACTTCACATCCATAGTAAAGAGTCCAGATTAGAAAAAAACATGCATATTCAAGTAATCTTCCACGATACCCTTTAAGGCTATCGTCCATCATCATCTCAGATATAAACGCACAGATCTAGATCTCCAGATACCATTCTCCCTTAATATATTCTACCTAGACTACAGCACATACATACAGTGACTAAACTAACAAACATGGTCGGAGATATCCGAAGATAATCCGGGATCATCACAATACCCTCATTTATATAATGAAAGCAAACTGGTGGTGGTACAAAGAGCCGCCGTCCCGACGTCCGCGCGAGTCCGACCCGTCAATTACGTGGATGTGGTCGTGCGCGCGCCGGGGGCGTGCTCCGCGCCTACGCACTGCACTAACAATGGGCCTGTACTGCGAGCATGCATAACAGAAGGCCAGGATATGGAGACGAGGATAGTTTTCAAGGGTTAAGCAATATTACAGTGCATTCTTCCAAACAAAGCCTTTGTGATTTGTTATCCGCAGATATCGTGTACTTTCAAAGCATTTACAAAACTGAACGAAACTACTTTTGTCCAAAAAGAAGCATCTTAAAATCTTTATTTGGAGTAAGATTTCTGATATTTTTGTTCAGTGGTATATCTCTCCGTATTATGTTCATTAGTCTAACGGAATAGTCCAGCTCAGGTACAAATTATAGGGATCATTAAGCGAAATACCAAGTTGTCAGGGGTATTGTAAGGAATTTGAGTTTCGTGTATTTAGAACCTCAGTTGTAGTATGTGAGTAACTGGATCCCTATTAATGACAAGTGGTTAGAGGTCGGGTATTCAAATCCATTTGATAGTTATTGCCTCTATTGAGTCACAGGTTTATAGGCTGTCAGAATGATCTTGAATATGTTAAAGCTTGGTTTTGATCTAATTGTATTCGTTCGACTATCTCACTTGAAACATATGAACAATAGTTCTTTCTTTTTCTTTATTTAAAACGACACCCGCAGTAAGGAATTTAATCCTTGTGTCGCGGGGGTTTACAAACATACATCTAACATGCACAAAGACTCCCAGACTCAGAACCAGCTTTCGTGGATCACACAAATGCTTGTCCTATGCGGGGATTGAACCCGCGACACGACGCGCAGGGTGGGTTTGGCGTGGTGACCTCAGTACAGTGTAGTTTTTGTAGTGTTTGGTAAGGTGAATATACGTGTGTTGACTCACCAGTGAGGCTGACCGCTGCTGATTGTTGAGGTCATGGTGGCTGCGGGAGCGGTCCTCGCCGGCGTCCGAGAACTGCCCCGACTTGCGGCCGCTGTGGACAACATAACAAAGGTCGATCACATTGGATAATCTATAATTATTCGATTATGAGAGGCGACAAAGACGCGTTTGGAACCAAATAGATTAGATTAGAATATTTTTTATTGTACACCATAGAATTGCAGCAGTGCATACGGTGTTAGGGTACAAGGTGTCAAATACGCCAAATGGATTGGCAAAATGATAAACTAAATAAAATGCACATTAACCAAGAACATAAATAAATTCCATTGATGGACGACCAATTGAGTGGGTGAGAAAAGGCAAGGACGATGATTATAAATAAATAAGAAAGGAATTTTTGAGTAATCGCGTTGAAAAATCTAAAAAATCTTGCATCGAATATATGTTTACCTATACTAATAATCTCTTAAGCCTTTTTATTGTAACGTGACAGTAAGCTCGTGGTAATGATAGGAAGGTTGTTACAAACATTGTGTAATCTGTCCTCGAAGGTCGTTCAGTAAGTGGTTTTTGATATTTTCTGTTCCGTGTTCATATCCGCTTACATTATAAAGTTACAAAGATTTTAATAGATTGATGTTTAGCTACTGGGCGGATCTTATTTCTTTGTTTCATTTTATAGCGTGTATAAAATGAAACTTTTATGGCGTACATAAGTTTTTTTTAACAGTAGTTTTGCTTTAAAAGAACTTGAGATGTCAACGATTAAGTACAATGAAGCACGTTGATTTCAACGTCGCCTTTCATATATTTTTAAGCTTAAGCCTGTAAAATAGTTCTCATCATATTTGTTGCAGATACAATTTGTATTGACTTTAGTCACCTAACAGTAATACTTAAAGTTGTATCATTTGACGGCCACCCGCCCGCGGCCCTTGAAACAGAAGCTCTTGTTATTGTGAATGTCAAAACAAAGCTAATTTGTGCAAATGTAAACATAAATAAACGGCATTGGTGTTGCCAGCGCTATAACTAATTACAAAGGAGTAATTAATGGAAGCTTTATACATCGACGATTACATTTGAATATTTAAGACTATTGTTTTGGTGTAGGTGGTGCCTTGACAGTTGACTGATCAGATTGGAGTGATGTGGCTGAGTGTGTTAGAGGAAAAAACACTGAGACAAAAATACGTAATTAAAAGGTCTTTGCAACTCGATCGATACTTGTAAAAGGTGATACTGCCTCTTTTTTTGCGACTTTTTCACAAGACTTATATCAAGTGTCATATAACTCGAATCTTTTTTCTTGATCTGCGAAATCATAAGTCAACATAACCATGTCATGTTCTAAAAGGCATGATTATAAAAACTATTGTAATTGAAAACTGTTGTTACGCAAATATGATTATATCCATTGATATCGTGACAAAAAAATAAGTCCAAATTACATAAAACATAACCATGAGAAGCAAGGTCGCTACATAATATTACGTGAATTATTTAATTAAACTTAAATAAATAGAATAATTAGTCTCACGTCATTGTTTAGTCAGAACAATCCAGTTTGTGTTATACTGTGTTGCACAACTTATACAGTTTCTGAGAAAATTCGAATGAATATGATAATGTAACAGTAGATAATATGTAATTAATGTATCTTGAAGTGTCAACCTGGGAACTGTCACCGCGCGCCGCTTCAGACAGATTTCTCGTCGTGGATAATTATTTGTCGTGGGACTAGAATACTTAACGTTTATTTATGTTTTTTTTTTGAGTGAATGAATGAATTTGATTCGAAAAATAACATCTGACTACGAGTTTGTTTAAGGTAACACCTGGGCGTTATTTCCAGAGTTAGACGTGGGAAAAATAGGCTTATTTTAGAAAAAGTCAAAATTACCTTTGATTATTACACAATACAATGAAACCGCACTGCACCTAACATATCCTACTTAGTAAACAGCTATTGGGCAATACTAAAAGCCGACATGTATAATGTACTCACGTATGAATTACATTTAATTACCTATCAATCACTCAAACTGCATAAGTGAACATACTTATGCAGTTCAGCAGGCAAAGGATCCAAATAAAGTTATTAAAATAATTACCAATAACTCTATTTACCATTACACATATCCCGGTGAAGCACTTTAACTGAAATACGAATATAATACATGTTGTATGTATCGGTTACATTTAATTGTAACAATCACACAATTATCTCGTAATACAGTTTTGATAATTGAAACAGACAGCTTTACTGCTCAAGCCTATTATTATAAGTACTATTACATATCCGCTTGTAACCTGGTTCCGTTATGTGTTAAGAGTGACTGTAATTAAATTTATGTGGCAAATTACATTAGTGTAGGTACCAGATTACAGAAAATGGCCCTCTCTCCACTGATCTCATTAATTAAAGTGTAGGTACACTTCAATGCTACAATGAAGAGATTGAGCGCTGGAATTAACATATTCCATGCATATAGGTATCAACTAAAATTCTAAAATTTTAATTCTGTTTTTCTTTTTAAATACCACTTCCGCACTAAGGAATTTAATCCTTCTGTATTGGGAGTTTCAGCAGAACAAGCATCCATAGATCATCCTAAAGCTTGTCCTACGCGCGTATCGAATGCTCGCAGTATGTTTTCTGTGGTGACCTATTAAGAACTTTTAAAGTATAGTAAACTCTTTGCTCTGTGGAATATAATATAACTAGTCAACTACTTCTAAAGGAGGTGTCTAAACGACATACGTTTTGGGTATAGGACATTGTCAGCAGTTAATCTGCTGCGGAACTGCGACAGAACACTGAGCAAGAAGTCCATCACGTGGACAACAACGCAGCCTAATGTTGAATACGTCGAATATTGAATTAGGTGCATGGTGCCGTGGTGTGAGCCCGGCTCGCGGGTTGTGTCACCCACGCCGCCGCGCCGCGCTCCCGACTGCCTCGCTCCGCGGCAGACGATGACCGCCCGGCTATGGTAATTGAATTGCTCGATACTCTACATTCCGAGACCGACCGCCTCTCATAACGAAGGTATCCTACTTATTGGGAAACTCCCACGCTCACTCAGGCTATAATTACAAAAAATACGTTCGAGTTGGGATTGCGAATCCCACGTCAAAACTGATTTGAAACATTTTTAAGACTCGTTGACTGACTGCGTAAAGACCTATGAAATTAACCTTATAAGCAGGATAATAAGAAAAGATTTTTTCAAAACTAGCACTTTCTAACTGGAAATCTATTCAGCGTTGTTAGTTACCTGCATCCGAGCTTGCGGTGCGCGCGCCGGGTGCCGCTGATCATGGACAGAGTGCTCATCACCGCAGACATGGCGCGCCGCTGCTAAACACATGTGATCTGAGGACAAACAAACATACACATTCATATTGCAAGAAATGGTAGATATCACTTATTAACTTATTAAGTAAAAGAAATAAAAAAAACATAAACGATAAGACTGATGTTTCTCATACGCTCAACGCTATGTTTCATAATGAAATCTTCAATAAAAAAAAACTCTTTCTAGATATTTTATTGAATCTGAAAATCATGTGTATACATTCTGTTTCTGAGGAAATAAACACGTGATTTTAATAAACTCAAACTGTTATTTTACCGTCTCCACAACTGTACCTAGAGCAGGCACGATCACAGCAAGAAAACATCCATACGAAGCAACAGGAATACGTAACATAGTAAATCAATATCTTATGGCGTAGTTAGTACGTAAGACCGGTGTGCGTCCATAACCCGATGCAAATGTATCGGACAAGCGCTGTGCGCCGCACATCACGCTGACAAATTGTGGAGCGATGTAGCGCTTAACGAGGAGCTGCAAAAACTGCAGCGATGCGTGTGCAAGAAGATCACAAGTGTAGACTAAGGAGGTTTGTATTATTGTGTTTGCTTACTTTTTATTAGTGGTGTTCCATTTTTATAAAGTACAATGCGTTTCAATGTGCACGATGATGGAAATTGGGTGATTTTTGTTCACTATCATGAGTGGAAGTGTACTTTGGTAGTAATGTTTATAGTTATTCCTTATTTGATTTTCATAGATCCAGCATGTAAATGTCAAGGACAACATACTAATGTAGAAGCCAAAAATAGCTGATTTTGCGAACTTTTGAAGTAAGTCAAGATCAGATATAATGTATTTTTCCTTGTAACTGGCGTGTAAAGATTCGCGCCGGTGTCGAGTGCTGGCGGCGCGTGATCGCGGGCGTGAAGAGGCAAATGTTTTGCACAATTAACGATAAAAACAATTTGTCGGCGACTAAACCTTTGAAGAATTAACAAACTATTGCCGATTCGATACGGAACCATAATTGAAGGACAATTAAATGTTTCGTTTGTTTTGTTAATATGCGGATGATGTAAGACATATATTAAAAAAATATGATTTATTTTAATGTTATCTACTTCTATTAATAAGGATACTGTTTACAGACTAGTCCTTAATGGCTTCTGCATTAAGTAGAGACTTCAGTGACTTTACAAACAACGTAGAGATAAAAATTACAAGATATTAATGTTCATAAGTGTATTACTAGAAAATAATATAAATAAAAATCGTTCTTTAAAGGTTATTGCAGCAACCGTTACAAGTCGTTTGGTATCATTTACTTTATCTAATAAAAACAAGTGGCTTGCTTTTTAATTACCCCGCAGACTAGAACATACGCAGAGTGTCTTACGTTATAGAACTTGAAACATTATCATATAATAAGGGCGGAGACACCGGAGAGCATCCACTAACACTTAGAGTTGTAGTTGTGGAAGAGAGATGCCGCTCTCCGCCGTGCAGTTTCTGTCACGCTCCAACAATTGCAATAATATTACTTTTCATAGAGGTGGCAATAGGCTGTCATGGTTTGCGTCGCAAGCCGCTGTTATACAAGACTGGAAGAAGGATAGTGATATCATAAAATTTTGATGTTTTTCTGATGTGAATTGATGAAAAGATGCGCTGCTCGAAATAATCTTATTTTGTCTGGTATAGTTTCCGTTAGTACATTAAGTATCAATTTATAATATATCATGTATATTTAAGACAATAGTGCTCAAATTTATACTGTAACATTTTTTTGCCGATGCCTTATGAGCAAGTTTTTGTTATCAATGTGACTAAATCACATGCACCCATTACGCACTGACGGCTGCCGCATAATTTTTCACACCCTACAAGATAACTAATGCTCTCTGAAAGATCACATAGTTGATGGTTTCTATAATTGATTTTTGGATTGGCAACCTTAATAGTCGTGACTCTGTAGCCTTATCAGATCGTTAGATGACTGATGATCGTGTTAATGAAAACAACTGCGCTTGGACTGTGAGAAGTTCATTAGAGGCTGTGTAGCGAGCAAGGAGGCTAGCTACCTCATATGTGTGTCCAGACTATCGTAAAACTGTATAATATGCGGATCTCATCAAAAGCCTTCACTATACCATTAAAACGTGAATATGTTCCTCTTCATTAATTAAGCCATTTATTGCTTGATGGGAATTCATTTTCAACTGACTTCGGAAAAGAGGATGTTATCAATTCGTATTTTTCAGAATGTTTAAAACTGGTGGACCGATTTTAATGACCAATTTTAAGTTGACGTAAATATTGCTATGTTTAAATACTTTCTTAGGGGAAGACTAGTGTGCAAAGAAATTCAAAGAATTATACTTAATTTCTTAAAGTGCATTTTTATCAAGTTCTAAATAAGTTATTTTAATATTCACTCATATCTTCCTCAAGAGATCAAAACATAACACGTTTGTTGTGCCTCCCGTCCTCGCGTGCCTCTCGGCTGCTCCGGTTCGTAATGACGGCTATGACAGGCGCTGGCGTGTGCCTGTAATGACAGTGGATTCGCCTGCGCAGCGCGCCGTGACTTACCCGCCATTACGCCGGCATCCCGCCTCTAATACCAGGGCTCTACATGAACAATTATATGCTGAGCAGTGAACATAATACAATGAATGAACGAGTTATTATAAGCGAGAACATTGGTTCTGCTATCTCATGCTAGATTTAAACTATGATACAATATCTGGAATGGAAGCTCTACCATTTCTTCTTCAATTTTGTATACTAAATATCGGTAACTTTATTAACTACTAGATGTTGCCCGCGACTTTGTCCGCGTGGTTATGATATAACATAGTTATAAAGTAGATTTTCTTTAATCAATTATTTGGAATCGTTTCTTCGCAACAACAATAATTATTTTGATGCGAAGTTCCTCCTAAGATATTCCCTGTTATTTAATTATGTAAAAAGCAACTTTGTTCGGAATCAAATATGTATGTATGCTACTTGTAACGCTTAAAAGTTTAAAAATATTTTTTTTACGTAACATTTCATTACAGCTATGCTCCTATCAATAATAGCGTGATATTATATATCCAATAGCCTTCCTCATTAAATTTTCTATTTAACACTGAAAGAATTGTTCAAATCGGACTCATAGTTCCTGATATTATCGCGCTTAAACAAACACACAAACAAAATCTTCAGCTTTTTGAACCAATTTAGAATTTACGAAACAGGACCAATCCACATAAACGACCATACAACCGACAATATAATTTTACCACGACGATACCGAAGCGCTCGGCCGATACCCAACCAAATGCGTGTAACGAAACCATAGCGCGATCTATTTCGATCCCAACGCCATCTATCGACCATAGTGACAACTCGGATTATTTATCTATACTCCGTTCGGGCATTTTCTTTGTACTAAAAGTAGTATTATATTTTTTATATGTTATTTTATTATTTTTTTCATACCTTTTTACTATTTATTTACTTTTTTCCGATGAATTAAAACAACATGAACCGAACTCGTGTAACGATCGACACCATTGCGCGTAGTACTAATAGAATTATCTATACTCCGTTAGAGCATTTTCTTTGTAGTAAAACTTTTATTATATTAATATTATTATTTTTACACCTTTTTACTGTTTATTTACATTTTTCTGATGGATTTTCCGATGAATTAAAACAATAACAAGAACCGAACACGTGTAATGACACCATTGCGCGATTAACGCCATCTATCTACTTAGCATAGGAACAGCTCGACATTTGACCAATAGATGGCACTATTATATAGTATGTCCGTAATAAATTTTATTTTTTATTTTTATTTTTTGTAATAAAAACTATCCTATGTCCTTTCTCAAGTTTCAAACTATGTCTGTACCAAATTTCACACAAATCGGTTCAGTAGTTTAGGCGTGAAGAAAAGACAGACAGACAGACAGAAAGACAGACAGACAGAGTTACTTTCGCATTTATAATATTAGTTTGGATGAATGTGGCATATTATGTAGAAACCGGTAAGGTTTTTGTCCAGTTTTCCCATCCGAGGCGCGACTATAAATTGCATGAGAAACACATTAGCCCGGTTCTCGCTTGTTAGTAGTCGGCCGAGTGGTGACAGACTGTCTCTGCTTTACAACAATCATAAATACTTGACAACTACGTAGATAAGACGAAACACTTGACATTCTGGGAAAACATCGTGTGCGGGACGTTAACGTAGCTATAATCGTCACAAACACACGTTTATAAAAGAATTCCATAAAACCAAGTTATTTAAATTTCTAATGGCCATCTAATTGGCATAATAATGTAAGTTATTACCTGATTTGCATTCGATCCTCTCACGCAACCTGTGCGTATGGTTTATTTGTTCCGGTTTGGACGTATCATTTGCTATATGTGCATGTATCATTCTTGTAAAACCCATTAACGGCACAGGAAATATTCATCAACATTTGCCTTTTAAGTACAAATTATTGGTATCAATATAACTTTAAACTTGGTTGTTTTGCTGCAGATATCTTTAACCGTTTCTGCGATAATATCGGCTAGACGTATTTATTACTTTCGTCCCTCAGTCTCGACTGTATTCGATGTATTTCATGTCCATTAGTAATCTATAAGCAGATTATTTTTTCTTCAAACGTTTCTATGGTTGAGATAGGCTAGGGGTGGCAATAATGAAAACGCAAGTAATCGCGTCATGTGCAGACAGCGCGGCAGATTGATGGCTCGCGGCCAGTCGCGGCCGCCGACGACGTAATTACATGTTACAGGGATGTCTCATAGATATCATTCTAAGTAGAATAATAAACTAAAGTAAAACCTAATAAGGTAGAAAAAAACTGTTAAGATAGAATTTAAATAATTTTCTTTATGTTATTACTGTGATTTCTTTTGTGAGGTAGGTTGGTTGGACAATAGGGTAAGCTTCATTGTTAAATTTAGTTAACAAGCCTTCTGTTCAGGTTTGTGTGGAGCTCATCATGCTTTCTGACCTTAGACTGAACTGATAATTGTTTAAAATAATCAACCCGACCCGATTTGTGTTTAAAAAGTTATTAAATTAAAATATAAAATGATTGAGATTGTCAGCCCTGCGGTAAGTGCGGCCAGATGACGCTGTAAGTTCTGTGTTTGTCAAATTATAATAATACGCAGATAATGGAGGCCGGCGCTATTGAGACGCTGATACCAGCCGCAGCCGCGTGCAGCGCTAGTGTGTTATAACATTCATGAAACAAACAATTTATAGCTGTAATCGTCAGTTTATCTCGGACGATTATGTTGAAGTTTTTGCGTTAAAGAACTATGTTGAAATGGCAATAATATGCAGCTGGAAAACAACTTAATTTTAAACAAATGACACTTCGGTTCATGGATATCTGATAAAAGAACTTAAGGTAATATTTTTATAGCTACGTAAATATATAGTTTCAAGATTATATCATTAAGGTTCCTACATAATAAGATAGAATCAATTGTAGTCTTTACCTCGTAACCAGACCGTCAAATCGTGCTGATAACGTTTTGGACGATATAACAAATATAATATAAATATGTATAACAGTCAAACGCCATACGGACCAAACAGGAGAAACGCCACCATCTGTTACAGTAAGACTGTTGCATGAGTGAAAGCGGGATGGCGCGCTACAAGTTGTAGGGTTGCCTCTCATATCACGTTTCGAAAACATCAAAATAGATCTTTATATAATTAGTATGGAAAAATAACTGCCGCAGAGCGTGTTTAGTTCTATTCGAGCCAGCCTCTCCCGTCCAGATGCAAATGTGCTCATAATTCACGAGTGTTTTCGAAGTCAGTATATGCAGACAGATTCCTTCCAACTTCTAACTGGTAGATTTAGGATATACAAGTAACCATATTAATGTAACAATGTAGTGTAGTTATGTAGGAATTATAAAAATATTAGAAAAAGTAATAATTATGTTAATGATGTATACCTTTTCTATTTTTATATCATTATACGCAGAAACCGCTATTTGTGTATAATTGTAAAAAATAAATATTATTTAATAGAAATACTTGCCTATAGATAACTATTTAATACTCCATTTGGATTTACTCTTTTTGGGTTTTCTACTTTAAATCAATTTATCTAGTTCTTGTAGAATCTAGATGATAAAGACAAGATGCGCATGCGCATACCAAACGCAGTTATTTATCACTTTAATACATTGGAACTTGGGATTTACATAAATATACAATTTAAAAGTCTAAGGTACACGAATGTTCTTACATAGGCTGGTGTTATTTATACAGCAGCGACCAGAGCATAAATTATATAATATTTACATACGGGCAATGAATTTATTTGAATTAATTCTTGCTATAAATCTTAGAGATATTAGAAATAGGCTCTATTTTAAGCATGTATTATAATACCACCCTATATAGATATCTACGTTCCATTGCTGGGCAGTGGGCACAGGCCTCTCCCCTTATGAGAAAGATTTGCGCATTGATCACTGCGCTAGCTCACGATTTCAGGTTTCCAATATTAGCTTTCATCACCTTTCGTTATGGTGTCTTAGAATAATTAAGGATACTGCTAATAATTATGCAATACCGTATAGATAATTTATGTTCACACAAAGAATGTTAAATGTGTCTATAACATGGTTTTTGGTCATAAAGTTATTATAGAAGAGGTCGAGAATGTAAATGGGGTCGGCATTAAATTTGACACCGGACCACACAGCTAGTACCTACAGTGCTATAAGGCTCTATTCCCTGCATGCGTTATGGATAGTGTTGCAAGTATCTGCGCTTGCGTCACTCTCGTAAATCATCGCGGACAGCCGCCATGTTTATTGCATGAAACTAACGATAAGTTAGGGATTAATGCATCTCCCAGACAGACGAGACATCCGTGTGATGTATCGGTTTTATTATTTCCCGGGATCTGTCGGAGTTATATAGAAAACCAAGTGATGTGCGATCGACTTATTTATTCGGTTTTTGTCTCCATCGAGAGATCGGTTCGAGCTTTGAAAGTCGAGACTGTCAAGTAAAGAGAAGACAGCTAAAATGTATCTTTGAAATTTCCCGCTGCTAATGTTCGGTAAAAAATATTTGTCAGAAGTATTTAAGCTTTAACTCGGAATACAACCTCAAGATAAGCGCTTATTAAAGAGATCTTTAAAAGTAAGTAACGTAGCAAGTCCGACCTCCACTGTTAGTTCGAGTTCCTATTAAAGTATATAAATTTTGACAAGCCATAGCCAGAATGACACAAAACAAAAACATGTGCATACAACAAAGTCACATGTAAATTTTTCTCTTTGTTTATAAAGTATCTTACTTACCCTAACTTAACAGGACAATAAACAGCATTAAAATTCTCATCTGGTAGTTTCTGGAATACGTCGCTCCAGATATCAGCGCGCGGAGCATCGGAACGGAATAATTCCGTACGGTATCAAGTGAAATTATTCAAAAGTGCGCCCGCGCCGCAAACCGGTCGAGGGCAAAGCGGCCGCGCGCAAGAAAGTTCAGTTTTTAATCTTTTTTTATTTGGTATAATAACCGGCCACCGTCTGTATGATACTTAAATATTACTCCGAGATTCTAATCAAAGTATAATTCTGTTTACTGTATTTGCTTTAAGTTTGGAAGAACCATGATTTGTGAATTAAAACCAGTCTTTATTGGTCTCACAAAGTGTGTTTGTGTTACATTTATACTTATGCCATTTACTTAGAAAACGAAGCAAATCAGTTTATCTACCTCGTGGTATTTGCTTTTACTCTTACCTAATAATTTAAATACAGTTCTGAATATCTAAGTAAGTATCTTGAGGTGAATAATTAGTTTTAAAACCATGAATAATTCAAGAAGAAGTTAGATATTTCGCAAGACAACGGAATGATTAGAATACAACACATTAGTGCTTATACCTTGTAAGGTAGATAGCGTGGGTGAATTCTATCTCTCATTTACATCGACTTAAATGTCGATTGCTGAGTAGTGAGACATAGAAGCCCCGCTAATGTTGTGTTTCGACACTGTTTGATTAACTAGATGCGCTGTTCTGTGTGGTCTTACGCTAAGAACATCATAAATCAAGTGTGCTCGTTGGTTTTGCAGAATGTTCGCGAGTCGGTTGTCGTTTTCTGTTAAATCTAATATGTTGGTATATTAGTTGTTAAGTGGTTATTTACAACGAGCGTATTCAGTACAACAGCGTGCCTTGTTAATATATTTATCACTTTTTCAAGCAGCAATTTCATATTTAAAATCTATAATTTATACTTCATCAAAGTCTGTATTTCTGTAATAAAATAGGCAGATGTTTCATTTACGCCCAAATTCCTAATAAAAGAATTGAGTCCAATACTTTTCTATTCATTTGTGTAAAGAAAAGCAATGATTCCCATTTAAGACTCCAGTCTAACCTGTTGTCTAGGTGTCGTCGGGCCGTTTCGGCGTAACTTCAATGTCATTCATAATGAACGGAAGCCGGTGACCAGCGCCCGTGCCGGGTAATTACCGCGCAGCGCCGGCACCTGCAGCACCGAGACCCGGGAGGGGGAGGGGGAGGGGGGCGCCACGCTCTACTGAACCTAATACTCCCATAAATCATTTCCTCTTCACAATTCCGACATAATTACTCTTCCTTATCGACGTTGTCGCATGACTGTTGCTTCGGACGGCTAATGCGAGGATAAATGTACTATTCTTTATTTTTAAACGTTTTTCAATGGGTCGGGTTCATATTTCCCAATCGTAGTGGAAAATTGTTTGTCGTGCTATAATAGATTGAAAAAAGTAGGATACCGGAGGCTCAAAAACGTTGGGAGACTTGATGTCTACAAAACTAATAGAATTTCACGCACGTCTTAAAATCAAGCACAATACTTGTGCAATTTTATAGTTTTGATTGAGGATGACATACAGACTGTGCTATACTAGGAAGGTCTTTAAATAGAAACTCGTAAACAAGCATACGGCAGGTAACATTTCACGGTGCATTTGGCACACGTCGCTAGTGCCATAAGGCAAGCTATCAATATCTGTAGATGTTATTCGCGATAGGCGCCTCGCTCTCGCGGCGGGGCTCAGGGGCTGGGTTTGACCGGGGCCCGGCCGGCCGGAGGACGCGCTGCAAGCTGTGCGGGGCCAATCGATGAGTCACGCACGACGGGCTTATAGACAGCCGCTCACTATGCGAATATCTCGGTTAATGTTATAAAAACAATTAAATTCAACACAGTGTAAATAATAATCATTCGCGATTTTTTTTTGATAATTTTTTTACGTAAGGAATTGTACCATCTATGCCTTGACATCATTAAGCCCGCCATCTGTCGGCAGTTATCAGCATACTTCATGGCAGTGACCTTAGATAAAGTTCAAAAGTGCAATATAGCTTATGAAGGTGTCGAATGTTTCCTACATTGTAACGTTCACACATTTTAAATTCATAAAATGTTTATGACTTAGTTGGTTGAAGAGGAGCTACGAGTGAAGGTGTGAAATATTTAAAATAACTGGCTTCGGGGTTAAACGATAATACTGAAAACTTTTTTAAGAGGTTTTTTTTTAATACTGTAATGTTCGCCGCAATATATAAAAAAAAAGTATGAAAACTTTTTTATAGAAATGCGAGCATTAATAGCCAGCATACCTCTAACATTACAATCCTGCCCAACTGTTATGCAAACGCTTTATTGATAATATACAAATGCTAATGTATTTGTGAATTATTGTTGGTCTCTTATGCAAGCTCGGGTATTGCAACCATTGCTGTTGCGATGACATCACTTAAATGATAGATTCACAAGCATTCACCACCGAGATAATTTTAATAAATATCTCTCCATTTACAGAAACAAATGATTTGCTGTCAGCTCTACTAGTGTTATGTGGGCTTAGAGCAAATTGTGTGTTGTTGAAGAACCATTAAAGTGAGCTTATTCCATATTATTTTTCCTTGATCTGAATGTGATCGTTGTCTTATCCCTGACATTAACCTCAATCCTCGCTCCCTCATTACGCCCTTTCATTTACTCCTAACCAGACCACGGCGACTGGTTTCTTTGAAAGTTAATATTTTCTCCAACACCTAACCCGTACTTGTCACTAATTAATTACAAAGTACCAAAGACTGGTATCTTGTTAATTATCCTATTAAAGACTCCATCACATAAGAGTGGGCGACACGACGCGACGTGCGTCGATGCACTTTCGCTACATCTCTATAAACGATAACGGTCAACGCTGGCCTCAATAAAACACTACGAAAATAGAAAATCGATAAATTTTATCATTAATGTGCATATTTCTAGCTTTTATTAACACACATAATAAGCAAGAAAGAAACATAAGTAAGACGTAGAAAGTCATAATATATTGTCATATCGTGTCAAAATGCGGATTAATAAAATACGTTATCAATTAAGTTTTTGCGCAGATTTATGTTTAATAAAACAGACCCCTCACGCAGTGTCGAGTATTTATTAGTGAATTCGATTACGGTTACTAATAAAGTCGATTAGATATCTTAGAAGATGAAGTAGCTCTACAAGTGTACATAGGCAACATAATGTCATTGCACTTGGCACCGCCGGTGTCGGTCAAGTGCGGCGGGCGGAGCGTGACGGACAGGTGCGCAGGCGCAGGGCGGAGGGCGCGCACCGCCGCGCCATGACCCCGCGTTCCCATGCACACGGCACCCGTAGACAAATGCGAACTTACAACAGAATTTACATATCACCAATATTTTAAGAACTTGTTTTATTTTTACGAATATAACAGGTACTTATTTATTTCGCGAGTCATTTGGATTAGTAGAGTTAGTTTTACTTATCACACCACATAACGTTTACTTTGCATAAAGTAGATTAAACAATTGTTTTAATTCACTATCAAAAAGTATAGGCACACACAAAAAGAAAAACTTCATTAATTTAGTTACACAGTGTGCTTATCGCTTCCCTGGATTCAGTTAAAGGATATAACAAACTAGCATGAAGGTTTATTGTTTAAATCTCTCATCGTAAACACAATACAGATCTCGGGTAATCAGCCGCTGGCATCTAATTACTGATTACAATGAAGTTGGCAATATTTCCCACAACAGGCCGCGTGCGCCCTGGATCCCACGAGGGTGTGGTCAGGGGACCACCACCACTTTATAAACTAAGCTGTTGAAGATGTAAAAGAGAGACACAATTATATTCCATGTATTGTACTATCTCGCTTTCACAACTGCTAAAGTATAGCTTCAAGAGTGAGTACTAAGGCCTCAGGCGCAAATTGACAACTGTCATGACGAGCGGTACTGCGCATGCGTGTAGCCAGCCTTAAAGAAAACTATATTCATCGATCATTCACCTGTCTTCATCACATGTTCATCGCCTAACAATGTTCTATTATGACAACTTGCCGCAGTACTAGGCAGGCTAATAAACTATTCGTATTATTATGTTTGACGTGAATCAATTGTAATAATATTTGGTGATAACTCCGTAATATGTATTAATAACAAGCGTACTGACTGAACTAGTATTATAACTTCTAATTTAATTAAAGCTGTGCATTTATATATGCTATACGCATAGAAAGTCACGCTGTCTGCCAGGTCCAATAAATAGGTTAGTCCAGTATAATGACTGAGGTTTCAAGTGATTCACCGCACAAACATTTGTGGCACTGGAATCTGGAACTTGTCCAAACGCGAGTCCAACACTTGCCAATTAGAGAACTCATATTTATTAAACGGGTCAGTTCAAAAGCTCTTGAATATTTATATCTTTTCGCTTAATTAAAGTTCTGTTTGTTAATTAATTGATGACCTGCACAAGTTAGGTCAACAATAGTTCAATTTGCTTTTCAACACATTTAGTTAACAGTGGGAAATCGACTTACTTTCGAAACAGATGAAAAACCAGATTAATAGACCTTAATCAAAGCTTTCTATACATTTGATTGATTGTTCATGATTGTTGATCTACGCGATAAGACAATACACAGAAGTAATGCTCTCATATATTTCTTTAATAATAACTCTGGCGCAATGCGCATTACGAAGCGTGGAATCGAGAAAAAGAATCGAAAAAAGTTGTCAATTCAAACAACATTCGTTCACAAATCGATTTTGCAAAAACCGAGTAACGTTCCGGGTGAGTGCACATCACTCACAGCTAATACTGAAGGCCGATGTTTTTAAATGTGGAATGTCGCGGAACTTTCGATTGCGAGTACTTTCCACCAGCTGTCTGCTGCCGGCCGCCGCCTCATCATCCGCTCTACTGGCACTGAACGAAGGCTGCTCATCTGGTTAACAAAATAGCTGTGATTGACGTGATAATACCATTTATAATTTAAAACAAATTGCAGCCATTTTCTATACATTACAGTTTCTCGGTTGACAAGAGTTCAGTATACACTAGTGCAAAGTCAGGATAGCCCCTAGCTAGAAGTAATGGTATAAATAATGTAACGATCACATAACATAATGTAATCTATGGATTGTCGTAAAATTTGAATACTTAAGTAATTATCTGAAAACAAATGCACTATTGTACCATCTTGCTTGCATACCTGTTTGTACTGCGTACTCATGTTTTTTACAAATAAATTATCTTTATATTTATCTTTATTGCAGTAATACTCAATGTTACTAAAGTAAAACACAAATTACTAACTAATACAGAAATTACTAAGACTCTGAACAACAGAGAACATTGAGAACATTGTATTTTACAGCGTCGTAAGCAAAGTGGTCTATTTGGGGCGCATGCGCTGTATAATGTTACGATCACGGTCTACTAACTTAACACCAGCACACGTACCGCAGCAAAAAATAGATTTAATTAAATCTTTACTTTATGAAACAAAAAATCTATGTTGCCGCCAATATTTTTCAACTTCGTAATAATATGTTTTTGTTTAGACAGTTTTGTCTTTTGTCGATCAATGGTAGCTAACTTTAACGGCCAAGAATGAGGACTGCTTAAGAGGTAGCCAACATTTATTATAACATCGATAAAATTTCAATAAATCTTAAGTTTGACTGTCGTATCCTGCGATCAATAAAACCGCCGATGGAGATAAATCGTTTAATTCAAGTTGACTAGAAATATTGATGAATTAGTTTGTCTGTATCTAATCAAGTGAATTTTGTAGTTTACCTTAGAGGTAATGATGACATCACTATATTTTGTAACAATATGAAGCGTATCCGGCATAGAGAATCAACCAAAGTAAAGTAAGTCCCTCGTTCATCATTATGTAACCGTCGCGAGTCAGTCGCCCGTTGAAACTATTCCACAGATAGATTTCCAGAACCAATTACAAGTGGACATAGTTTTTCTCTGAGAGAAACCTATAATAGGAGCTACTTAGCGAGTTATCTTTTCATCGTTAGCCATAACGCGAGCGGAACAAACGCGCAAAAAATTTGAGCGCGCGGCGGTAAGAGCGAGTGACGTCACGCGCGGTGGTTAATGAGCACGGGATGCCGCGCATGCGCGGTCCGCGCTCGCGAGCTGCCGCTCTCACGTCGCGAAATGCGTACGCGCTGCGCTACGATACGCCCAGCGCAGACTGAACAAAGATAATGTAGGTATCTGCTATACTAATTACAATAAGAATACCTTACTGAAATTATTAAAAGAAGCCCTTTGTTGAAACAAAGAGATTCGATTCTTATCGAAAACATCGTCTGTCATGTACGTTCCAGTTTAGTATTCATTTGGTAATTTAATTTTATACAAAATATAACAATAATATCTTCGGACAATTTTATGGTAAGCCGTGACCGATCGACATCCTTCTCATTTGTAATTTTTAAGTTCCTTACCACGACTAGTACTGTACCTACGTTTTATTATACTGCTGTCAATTAGTATCTAGCTGTATTTAAATGGTAACTGTTTCTCAATAGCTACTAGTATAACTGGTTTTACCATCGCTACTAATTACAGCAGTGTTGTGCTTTGTGAATGTATTCAATCTAAGAGTATGTATATCAGGTCAATGAATGAATCATTCATCGTGATGGAGCGGCCGCTCCGTGTAAGGAAAGTGAGCATGCCATTAAAGAAAACTGTATACAAACTACATACAGTGGATTCCAAAGAAAAAGCTCCAGCAATATACATTATACGTAGTCAATATGTTACTGCTGTATTTACATCTTATAAAACAGTATTCTAATGTTTTTTTCCAGTCACCATTATTGAGCCTGAATTTAATACAGTATCTACCCTTAACCTAAGATTATTTCATTCTATGTTCTTGTATACCATGAAAATTATATTTTATTAGTCTTCTAAAAAACAAAGCGTACAATCCTCTTCTTGTCTACTTAACTACCGCAGTGAGTATTGAGTATCAAAGGATGTTAGTTTTCTGAATGAATACATTTTTTGATAGTCTTAATTACATCGAGTTCCTTATTATATATATAACTCAATATGTAAATAATTTCCTACTATAAAGTATGTGTGATGAGCCAATAGCCTGAGATTACGGCTCATATTGATGAAATCGGATTAACTCAGCCCGTTTCCTCCTCAAAGACATTTGCAGTTAACGCGATAAAGGCTCGGACTGGTTCCATGTTAATGAGTAATTATTTAATACACTTGCAGATAAGCCTCGACTGTGAGCCTCTTTAGTTGAACAAGAAAGTTGTGTATCTATTTAATGATCAACTTAAACTGCACTTAATATTCTTTATTTGATATCCCTCTGATACGTAAACGGGATCTCGGATGAAGATCTAGGTGCACTAGTTGGTGTAGCAAATAACATTAATAAAAAAAATGCTAATTCTCTGCATGGAATTTCTGCTTGCAAAGTTGCACAGCTAAATAACATGGAGATATATTAAAAACAGAAAATGCTCTTGAGCTACTATTCTATGCATACATATACATATAGATGCTGAACCAGTATAGAACAGACACTACTTATAATCCAATAACGAGAACAAAGGTCAGAAGTTCGATGCCCCGAGACGCGGAGCTCCGGAGTGCTCTACGATAGTTTTAAAATCACTTTTCTTCATAACCCGAACCCTTCGCAGCAGAACTGTCGGTAATTGCGAGTCGTGACCGCGAGCGTGGGAAATAATACCGTCCACTCTATATCGATAAATATTCTCCGCATAAATATGTAAAAAATAATAAACCTAACGTTCACACGTCAACGAGCAATATTTCATATTCCAACAAAAAAACCAACATAATTTGTATTCGAAAAAGATTTGTAGCAAATAAATTGCCGTTATCAAAATATCAAGTTACGGACAACCCTAGTTTGAATATATTAGAAAAAATTGAGAATACAAAAGCTTGTTTTAGAAATAGTTTTGCATTGTGCTTACCCCCGCTCGGATTCGGCGTGAGTGATGCGAGTGCGGTGACGTCATTGTGCGCTGGGCCCCACCGGCAAAGGTTTCGGTAAACCAGTTTAGAATAAAACATTTCTAAACTCAATCTGTCGGGAAGTGATGTTTTTAATTTGAAAGCGTCATTTATTTATGTCAGAAGAGTTTTTGTTCGGGACCCTTTGTTGGGTTGCAGGATGCGAGCTCGAATAGGAGATAGAGCATACATGTTTGTTGCTTTAACCTGTTATAAAGTTGCATATACACAGGATGTGTAATAATGTTAAAAATTCAAAGCTAAGCTTCAGTCCAACTTTTAGAACATACTATTTTATTACAAGATCTCTTTTATTTATACTTCCTAATTCGTTTAAATAATAACATAAAATTACTTTTTACTTCTGTTGCTACAATGTTCATATAGATCACTCGACGTGGTGGTCTTGCCTTGTCATCTATGGATTTTTATTAACAAGGCGCTTGTGGTACTAACTTTCTTATTCATTTAAAGACACAACTGATAAACTTTGATAAAATCTCCAACCCGCAATGAGCTTTCCTATATGCGAACCCGTGCCAACAGTGGAACGGTTGAAATACATTAAACACACGACATTTCAATAACGAAAAATTAAAATTACAATTCAATAATATGACAACGGTACTCGAGTCGAAAAATCAAGCCCTCAACACCTCGAGTGTGTTCAAAACAATTCAAACACACATTGTACAAGCTTCAGTAATTCACTCATCCGCGTATGTGTGCTAACATTCGCGACAGAAGCTCCCCTCGCAATAACTCACCGCGCGCTCGACGTGAGCCAACGATCGCGGCTTTGTCTGTGATGGCCTGACATGCGCAGGACCCGCGTAACAGGGAGCACTCAATAACTTGCGTGTGGATCAATCAATTCACCAATAGTCCCAATAGTTCGATGGGGCGATGAATAAAGATGTCTTGTGGTGTAAACTTGTAAAAGGAGCGGGGTGCACATGTCCGACAACAAGCCGCCTACTTTACACCCCAATTTTGCTCAATTTAAGTTTTTTTTTTATGTTCTTTAAAACTTTTACATAAGAGAAGGACCCGAAACATTAATATAAATTGTTAAGATGTTTCTCGTTTTAATATATTTTCAATATACATGTTTGTTTTGTAAATACATGTTTCGGATTCAGTTAAACGCATTGCTATGCGCTGAACATCGCCTCCATCTCTCGTCACTTGGACCACAGCTCACAACTGCAACTCTACAATACGTTTGTTACGGCATATTTATATCGGTAGTAAACGTCAATCTGATGCGATTGTCGCGCGGAGGTGCGTTGCGACCGCTTTGTGTCGCGTCGCAGTCGCCCGGTGCCGGCGCCTGTACAGGACAACAGACAATGATTTGCGATTATTTTGTCGTTATAATTGTACCGTTGTCAGGGCGAACGATGTTGATACTTGAATGAAGTGGGTGAGCAGTACGTGACAATTATTTATTTTCATTTCAATTATTTGACAATTTCAAGTGTCTCTAGTGAATATCAAACTTGTTGGTTATTAGTTAGATAAATACAAACGCCAATTTGTCGTGATACATATACTTTGAAGGGAATTAATATGAAACCAACCAAACAAAGCTTGTATTACCTAAGGCTGGCTGTTCAACCTCCGGCCCGCACCGGCACTAAGCACAAAAGGACTACAGGCCCATATATCCGGTAGCAATTTAAACAATTCATTGATTGGAAGAAAGCGCCATTGTTTGCCTGATTCCGCTCGAGTTGCACAAACAAACAAACGGATAGAATTGAGGAAACCGCTCGAAAGTATTGGGATGTTGTGTAAGCTGCGCGTGCGCAGGACGGCTCTATTGTGTTTGATGGTGAACTGCGTGTGCCGGGGCTATGCTTACGGCGCGTAGGACACTATCATTTCTATTAAAAGATATTGAAACACCAGCTACAGACGCTGAAAATATGGGCCGAAAACAATATACGTGAATGATCCATTGCCCACAAAAGTATTAAAACTATTTTAAATAACTTAAACTTTTCAAACTACATCACTTCTACTTATGGAAAGAATTACGAAAAATAAACGTATAGTAATATAGCGGCAGCCCTGGGAGCGTTATGGCTTGTGTTCGTTGCGCCGGCGCAGCTACCGCGCTCGCCCATTAACAGCGCCATTGTTCCCGCGCCCGCGCTGCTCACGACGACCACATGAAGACATGCAGAAGTCCAACAACTGTATTCATGAATGACACTGAGCAAAACGCCGACCTCAGCCTCTGCCTTTGACACTGTCAAATAGAATGTACATACAAATAGACCGAAGAGGTTTTACTATGTTTGAATTTTGCCATTTTTACAACTCTGTAGAGCTAGTCTCATACATGATCATAAAAAAACTTTAATCGCCATTAAATAATGTTATTGCATTAGGTGGAATAGCTTTTTTTTATTACTTTATTACCTTAATATTTATATTATTGTTAATAGCTCTCTTCCACCGGAAATTTAATTGCATTAAATGTCAGAAAAACGTTTCTTAATTATAATTTCGATTAGTAACATCATAATTATATATTTAAATATCCCGTTTCCTATTGCCCAGCTAAGATGTTTTCTTTTTGTTGCCGTGTTCACAGCTGTAACATAAGATTGTGAGTGAGTGTGAAACTGAGTATGAAAAATCTATTTATTCCGGAAGTTAGTATAAAGATAATTGGTTATTAGCTAGTCCGATTGTATATATTTAATTGTATACCTGATGGACCTTCTGAACTTAAGTACATTGTTAACGCTACTCAGTCAGAAAAAGGATTCCTTAGCTGTCTGCGCGATGCCGAGGGTCGCTAGTGGCGGCTGTGTTGTGGCCACTTTGAATATCCGAGATACCATCTGTTTGGTAATTAAGAGGAAACCTTCTCTTTCTCAGACTGTCTTATGTACTGTTAGCAACAAATTGTTTGAACTTTGTTTACTATTTAAAAGTCGGTCCTATAACTAATATGAAAATCTGTTTACATTCTAACATACGCATTCGAAAGCTATGACAGTAAAAAGGTGTTAAGATTTTGGTAAAAGAAAATAATCAATTTAACAACGGACAAATGGCTTTCTGCTTTATTTACCAATATTATATTATTCTACTATATATACCTAGTTGCTACAGACAACATGATTAGTCCGTGTACATAAGTAAATATGAATGAATAATATATAAACAAGAATGCATTATGATCATACGAGTGCGTATCATTTTCATCATTAACTTGTGCTACATTTCCCGTAGCGCATGTATTTAGTTTCGTAGCGCTTGTAACCCGACGCCGAGTCCCGCGGCCATCAGCGCTAATACACTTAAATTACTCTGTAACCCGATCGTCTCACACCCCGCGGATAAAACCACCGGCTAAATCTAAACATTTACTCCACACAATTATACAAAAAGAAACCTAATAATATTGTGATAAAGTTCAATATTGAAAGTTTAACAAGAATTCAGGTAAATCATAATTATAAAAAAATAAATCGTAGGTAATTTCATTGATATGATCAACGGTTTCTGTGCATCCGTTACGAGGGGCGTGTTGCGGCTCGGGGGCCCTCGGGGATGTTTTTGTTCCCATTCTTTACCTCAACGTTAGGGTTGGAATATTTGCATTTTCGAATGTTGTATTAGAATTGTTTACAATATTTCTATACGATTTTATTGTTGTTAAACCATTTAATATTGTAATGCGATTTACTCATTGGATAAATTATTTAAATTTACTCAATACACAATAAAAAACTATGTGTATAGAAATGAAGTAAATTGAATTAGTAATTGTTTTTTTAATTATTAGTTGCAAACAAAGAACAATATCTGTACGTTCGCTTGATTTCCACAGCGCTCGGATGGACAGCACAATATGTAGAACAAAAGACATCAACGCGCTGCGAGCACGCGCTCTCGTCTCACACGGCTGTTGAAACAAACACGCTGTTACTCCATGCTCTTGCTAAATACACGCTGTAACAGATGTATTGGGTCCTCCTACTCATTAATTATATCCCACAAATATTGCTAAACGTTTCGTCTATTTTATGTGTACATACAGTAACCGTTGAGAGCAATTATCTGTCCAAGGAAAAAGTTTATATTGAAGTCAAAATTGGTGTTTAAGAATTTCGCGATACAATTGTCTCTTGCTGCTTATTGTCATATTTAGAATAAATTAAGCATGTATATAGCAAGTAATATTTTTTATACTTTTTTTACTAGTAACGAGAGAGGTTAATAAAGCTAAGAACAATCATAAATATCAATTTAACGTTAACATAGTTCGTAACTGTAGAAAGCTATTAAAACAATGCATTTCGATCTCGTTGCAATTAGCTGTAAGTTGTTCGAATCTCAATCAGACAATAGAACAAAATACTTTCCCATAGCATTCGTTCGGAAAAAATTAGGAATGCGCATGCGCAGTGCGATAAACTCGTCGAATGATTTTTATAGAGCATTTGTTAGAAAAATACTTCACAGTTCACACTGGTTCTTGTGGGGGTTTTTAATTCGTTGCTATGTTACTTATGTTTAGGATACGAGAGGTTTTAGCGTTCTATTGTACTAAGTCTGATGGTATCGCGATGACAGTATAATTGTTAGATTGCTGACTTGTAACGAATAAAAAATATTCGTAAAGAGATAAGGTGAGACAAAGTGCTTGTTAAATACTGATCTCAGAAATACACACGTTTGGAAAAAAAATAAACAGAGAAACTAAACTCACTGCTACATAAAAAATGGCCTGAGCTCCGTAGAACATTAGCAGCCGGCCTTTTATATGTACATATTTAACATATAATTAAATATTTATCTTGCCTTATCGTTTATGAAAATATAAAATCTAAATGATATCGATCTAGTCATCGCCTCGTCACCAAACAGGAATCGAAGCCTCATCTGTTTGCAGCTTATATAAAACTAGTACATTTAATAGTTTTTTTTACATTGAGTAACGTCACGAGATTACGACCGCACGTCTAATTACGTCAACAGGTTTCTCAGCTCTTCCCATAGACAAGACAAGTATTTACGTAAAGGTTTAGGAACATATTAAACTACTTTAAGTCTGAGTTAACACTAGCGCAGGCGTGGTCGTAATGAACTATTGACACCATCCTGCCTTCATCATTGAATAAGGTAGTTTTATTTATGTTAACATGTCGTGCTTTATAAAATGGTTTAAAATGAAGTTAGAAATAGAATTTGGTTTTTATTTTTGACAGGATATAAGCAAGTATTATCTCTTTCTTTATATTTCCTTAACTGTTTTCTTGCACGAACTAGCAAAACCCAAAATATTATCGGCATTCCAACTTAATAATATTCGTAATTATTTGTAACTTAAACAAATCCATAAGATTTTCAATTACGACAAGTCGCAAGTGTACCTCTTACCTCTTACTTAACTCCTTGTGCTGTCTAGCTAAATTGAATAACTTAATAAGTTCAAAATGAGTGACGTTACAATCTCATGAGACGAGCGACTTCGTGTGCGTGACCCTTTTTACTGCCTCATGTAATACTCCGGAGATGAGCGCCGTACATGTCAATGCATCATAAAGTTATGTTATACAACCAACTAAGCTATTACTACTGAGTACGCTTGCCAACCGATTTGACTAGACAGACGGCTTAGCACTAGATAACTTAAATAATTCAATTAATATAGAAGATAAAGGTGATCTAGAAATTGAATTTGCTTCAATAGCTTAATTTGTAGTACAAGTGTTTATATAGAAATATCAAGTTTGAGATAAATAAGTTGATACTAGAAATTCTTACTCGTATCAACGTTTACAATTTGGTATATTGATTTTGTGAAATGTCTGAGGTCAAATGTCATGAATCATAAGATAGCCTAGAAGCTCTATAAAACAAAAGGCAAAATGGTAATAAACAAAGCACAGCCTCCCCTCCCGACTCACACACGACTCACGAGCCATTAATTTTGCAAGCGACCTCTATCTCTCGATCTGAGGCATTCTAAGGTGTAATTATGCAAGCTGGATCAATTGCCCACATTAAGTTCGGAGGCTCGGTCCCACACCCAGACTCGATACCAGTGTGTGCCAAGAGGCAGCGAGCCTCGAGACTCTCGAGATTTCGCAGTAACAGCGATAGCCGAGGTTTTTGTTGTTGTGCAAACAAGTGTAACAGCTATTTATTAGCTCTATTTATAAGTAGGTACAACATTGTCTGGAGATGATGGCGAGATAGAGTTCTATGATGCATACATGTTGATATACTATGGCAAGTATACCTTACTAGAAAATATAAGGATGATTTTGGTGAAGTTTGTTTTTTAGCAAGGGCAATACGTGTGTAAACATGACTGGCTTGTGTGACTTGACACAAGTATGACTTGTGTTTGCTTGTGCACAGGCTAAACACGAGTTTAACGTGTTAAAATGTCCATGTTCATTTCTATCCATCGCGTGTTTCTATGAATTACTTGTATTAGGATTATCACAATTACTTTTTTTACTTGTAAAACACCTTTGTTAGTTTGCACGTGTGCTTGAACTTCATACCCGTGAGTGCAGCTCAAATTCTGCAGAAATCCTTGCTCGGAACAACATAACTCAAAACAAAGCGAAGACGAACTGGTTTCAGTGAAGTCACGTTGTTTTTTCGTTGTAAACAAGGATGTTATTGTTTGCAATGGTTTTTATACACTTCACATTTACCGTGACATAACAAGGTCTGACTCTTTTGTTTTAAAGGTTTTTACGAACTAAGTTAATAAAGTTTGTATCATGTAGAGACTATATGCACTTTGTAGTTATAGAATATGTTTTTTAACCTTAAAATAATCTAAAGATGAATAAAAGGTTGCACACTAGTTCCTTATGTTAAAAATCGTGAGCTTGAACCTTGACATGTACTACGGAAATAATGTGGACTTTTAATGTTTATCTGAAATCTGCGATAATCATCAAGTTTATAAATGTTAATTAGTTTTAAGAACAGGGAAGTCAAAAAAATATTTTCCAGTATATACAATAAATTAAATAAATTCGTTAATTTTGGCGATGCTTAAAGCTTTTTGGGAATAAAACCTACAATAGTTGTGTACTGAATAGTTCTCATAATACCTTTTTTTTTTGTAAAAGAAGTATCTGTCAGACATTCCGGACGATCTTTTTGTGCAAAACAAAGCAATGCATGCTCTAGTGAGTTTCTAGGCTGAGTCAGAGCCGTCTGGCTGTCTGGCGCCGGTAATCCTAGATGTGGTGTACCCACAGCTTAAGGGCCCTATAAAGTATTAAGTCCTTAATTTTAGTGAGGCTATGTATAAATACCAGCCTTACTGCTTGTGAGGATTTGCGATTATAATCGTTTCTCAGTTCGTATGCTCCGTGAGTTGCATCATGTCAACGGCTTTTGTGTCCAAAATGTTATTAACTGTGGAAGCACTTTCCATCTTGCAAAACACCAGCTAACTGCCCCATAGCGCACATTAGCCGTTCTCCATGATCCATGAACATTATAATGTGATAGAAGCACGGCGCATAATGTTCAGCGGACGATGCGCACGCGCACTTTCCCTCGCCGCTCTCATTTGAATACATCTGCTTATCTCGTATCTGAACAATTATTGCGCAGACATTTTCACTCAAACGATGCATGAACGGGATAATTAACAATTATATATGAAAATGGAGTTTTATTTGCATTTGCTGTCTATACTTACGATAACCAGTATGCCTTTGTTTTTACGTTGTATATATCACACGGTTTTATGAGCTGATACTCTTAATAAAATACTATAGTTAATACTAATAGATGCTATAAATAACAATACCTTCCATAATGACTTTTTCCTCCTAAGAGATTTTTGTTTTAAATTAGAAACACTCGTAGTAAGTTCTTTTTACGATAACGGACGATTAAGAAAAAATAAGTCTCTTTTTCGACAGCTTAACACTATTTGAAAGTAACCCGTGCTCTATATTCTGTTACTGCACAGGCAGGCGGAACCTCAGTAGCACAAGTAGCAAATAAAAAAAGCATGTAATTTTCAAAAACTACATGCGCATTGCGTTTTTAATAACATCTTCCGACCAGTTTATTAGCATAACAATGAAATAAAAAGGAGTAATGGTGCACGACAGCCGCCGGCCGCGACCCATCATTACGTGTGTTCCAAGTGCACAACTTAACGAACATTTGCATGGCTTTGAATAACAGCCACAGAGCTCACTACACACAAGATGTATCTCCCGAAACAACTTCAAATTAGAGGTTTGTGTTCATCATTTTATATTCACGTAAATAATCCCACATATGGCTCTACAGAAGCGTATTATGCAAACAGACAATTAAGTACGTCTTTGAAAATAACTCTTATACGTTGTCTATCTATTATGTGAAGAAAGAACAAAGTTGTAGTAAATGCTAAACCGGCTTCGTATGCAAGGCCCATCCAGTCATTCAGCGACAACTGATTTGACAACTGACAATTTAAGTTGCCTATGAATAGCAATGCGCTCTTCTATTGCTCGGAGTTTAAGCTAATAAGAGGCTGCGGTAAACAAAGACTATTTTCCTCTTTATAAATGTACATAGCCGGCCAGTATGTTCTTTCATTATAATAAATACATAGTTATATTAATAATTAAAGCAACAAAAACTAAAACAAATTATGCGTGTAATCAATTAATTTCATCTCGCTCCGTCCTCAGATCGTATCTATGAGATATTGTTAGATTAACTTAATAACGCGCTTCCGTTGGAACTGCGCGCTGTGTACACAGTTATTATGAATTGTTCGTTTTACATTTGCCACGTGCCTTTAACAAATGTCAATTAAAATCTTCATTTATGAAGAAACATGCCTTTTACTTTTTGTGATAAAGCTTGCGTAACAATACTTTTAAAAAGCCACAGCATATTAATTTAGAATTTTAGTTCTTATTTATATTTTTATACACTCGCTAAAAAGTTCGCAACAAAATTCTTATCTATAAACCTGTCCCTTAATAAGATTAATGTACTCGTAGGAACAAATGGAAGTCGAGAAATAAGGCACTGCAAGAAAAGCGACAACAAATTATGTTATCTTTACACTGGATAGTACAGTTTACGAAAACGCTCTCACGAACCCACCAAACCAAACTAGGCGAGACATTTAAGGCCGGGTTTCCTCAATCAACAGATTTTCCCATCAAAGCACTCTAGCCAATAAGCACTTAATAGACCGGTTACAATAATATGTACATAATAATGTCTGTTTGTTATTAGTGTTATGTCCATTAATACACAAAGTGTAGGCGTTATGCATATTTGTACGGCTAAGTGTGATTTAGGGCCGGTTTGGCGCCACCCAATAAACACTTGGAGTGTGACCAAACATACTTCAGCAAACGAAGAAATACCATGATTGTGGATAATGTTTGTTTGCAGACTTTACTTGTATAGTTATTAAATACAAGGTTTTCACACGTTTTAGATTGTTACATTTACAGGACTAAGGCATAAGCCTTAACCGCTTTAGTTACTACGTGCGGCCAAAGTCTAATCCATTTCATATTTTCTTCCGCATTATGAAATTTATCCTTGTGTAGCGGGGGGTTTTACAAACACTCAAGTCACATGAACAAAGACACACAGACTAAGAAGAAGCATTCCTGGATCACATAAATACTTGTCCTCCGCTGGGATCGAACCAACGATAAATAGTTGTTCAGAATAGGTGAACAGGTAACAATGGTTTTATATTGTCTAGCCACATCGGCGGAGCACTGAAACTAATAAGCAAAAAGAGAGCCGCTGGAGAGGGCGTGAGAAATGAAATATGACCCCCAGCAGAGCTGTGGTCTGTGCCACATTACATGCCTAGGTAACCCAGATAGGGGGTACACGTCAATGCCAAGAGCCCAAAAGTAATTATGTCAATAAGCCTAACAAAACGAAAACATTAGTATTCCTATTTGTTGAGAACTTTAATCTAAAATGTGATGGAGCATCACCCACGCGTTATGGATGAACAGACTACTACTACATGTGTTAAAATAATTAGGCTATTATACAGTAAGATGCTTAGTTCAGGAGCAATGTCAAAGATTTTCCGATAAACTAAGTCACCTGCCTTTCTGTACAAGGTAATGTAGTCATTTATGTAAGTAATGTTTATTTTTGTAATTGCCATAACGTTATTATGTTTATTTGTTAAATTTACTTTATTTGAAGTCTTTTGATTGATTTGACTAACAATTATATTGTTTTCTGTTTTCATAAATAAACATAGTCATACAATAGATATTATATAAACACAAACCAACAGCGTGCCTTTTAAAGTAAAGATAATTTTTACTATGATTTGCGTCATTAAGATAATACGCCACTTATTGCGTGACTCTAATTAAAGCTAAAATAATAAAAGACATATCTAATAATCTCAGTTGCTGTTTGAATTTCATAAATCATTTATTGACACTTTTTATTTTTTACTTAAATGTGTTCTTAAGTATCCATGAAAAATTATATACTTGTTAATTTATACAATATATCATTTCAGAGCATAATAAGGTTTATATAGTGATAACGACTCCTCAAAGTACCTCTGTAGGTAGCTAAGGTACAAGAAGGCCTTCAGCAACTTGCATAAAAACTCTCCAGCGGAGTATTGCGCCTACTTATTACACTTGATTTTACACACGTTGCTTGTTTACATAAATGCAATCTTTATTCATTTGTTAGTAGAGTTAAAAAGTTAGTAATAAAAATTTCTTAGGGTTCCACGGAAACCTATTATTGAAGATCCACTGTCGTCTGTCTGCCTGTCCGTCCGTCATTAAGCGTTATATCGTGGAAATTTTCAGCAATGTTATATTTCGATAAATTTGCTGTCCTTTAGCCTATCTGTACGGAAGCCTCAGTGTCGCGAGTCCGACTCGCACTTGACCATGTTATCGTTTTTCGTGAACAAAGAAGATTGGAAAAAAGGAATTCAAGATCCTAGTGGGGTAGACATTGGTTTGTACTATTAGTGACTTTCCTAACTCCTCTCTTTGTACGAGACAAGTTGCATGGATATCGTTTCAGTGGATTTTGATATACCACAGACCGTTTTTTTTTAATATGCAAACGTTGTTACCGCAGACAAATGAGAACCAGGAAAAAAATGGGTTATGTAAAATATATGTTGTCCGATTCTCAGACATACCCAATACGTACACAAAACTTCATGAGAACCGGTCGAGCCTTTTCTGAGGAATTTCTAAAACCTATTCAATTTCGTACACCGTGACACAAGAATTTGATATAATATTAGATTAGATTAATAAAGTATAATATAATAAATTTTACCATTTCTGCTACCTAAATAAATATAACGTATATTTTGTCAAATTACTGAAAACTCGCTGTCGACAATATTTACGACAAACGACATATGAAATACCGTCTTCTTTAATTGTAACTAACACACTTTACCGAGACAGTTACCACACTGACTGTAGAACATCTCTAACTCTAAATTGTTTTTAACAAACGGCTGTCGATCGCTGCGACCGCTACTCAATTAATAACAACTCCCAAACTCGCCGGCATCGGAGGTTCGTTAAGACAGAACATTGCTTCAACTGCTGTTATTAACCAGTTATGACTTAAAACTAAAACTTTTTAAATTATACAGTACTAACATAAACTTTAAACTCGAAGTTATACATTTATGTGAACTGATGTTTTCTTAATTATTAATTTAATTTTAAGAAACTATACAATTTAATTCTATGTTAAAAATTTCCTATGAGAAAGGTACACTTTCATAAAAATCAAAGGAAACTTACCAATGAAAACCAGAACAAAAATAAATCCGCGCGCAATCAGTGGTAAACACAAACAACACTCATTGTCACACACAACACAAACAACGAGAGTCAACGCGGAGTGAGCAGCGATCTGTGCGGGTGTCACGTGACGCGTGCGGCGCGGCGCGAGGACGCGGTGCGACTGGCGCGACGGCCCGCGGCCCCGGCCCGGCCGCGCCAGGAGACAGGGACCTGCCCACACCTCATCTGTTTATACTTCCTCAGGACTCCACTTTGGTTTTCCAAATACAATGCACACAATGGGAAGTATTGTTACAGCTTGTTATGAGATCACAATGCTTTGTTGAACGTATGTAATATATTAGAACAGTTCATATTGCAAATATTGAACTATCCTAGCCGTGGCTAGCTGACTTAATTGCTATTGCATCAGTGGTACATATTTCGAAAAGTCGGATTAAGTATTTTTTTAATTAAAGAGACTGCCTATCACTCCTCGACAGAGCCACATTACTACTGGGTAGAGCATGCAGTATCCCTTTGTTACACCTATTAGAATCAAATAGGTATTGCGTATTTTACTTGTACGTACTAAAAAACCCCAAAAAATAAGTAAATAATAGTATTCGATGGTTGTAAGAAAGCTGTTTTATATCCTGGTCTACAAGTGACCCCGCGAGGGCCGGATCCCGCGCGTCGCTCGGGTGCGCGTGCGCCTCTTGTTTTCATCGCACGCTCGCCGCCCTTCGCCCGTTTTAACCCGACACCTGACTTATAGTTCGAGTATTTTCAAAATGTGAATATACATACTACACTTGGCATCAATATTGTTTCAAAGCTTTGATGTTACGTAGGTGCAGATCTATGTGAAAAGGGAAAAATGGAACAACATTTTTCCTCAATAAAACCAGCCTGCGTGACTGGGCTAAAATTTTTAAGAAACTTATAACATGTCATCTAAAAACCTGGCAGCATTATTCATGAGAGAATTTGAGTCTAACACGCAAAACCTGTGTACCATGCAAAAAAATATTTAATAGCATCATCTTTACATAATTAAACAACTAAGGCAAAAGCTGTTAAACTTCAAAAACTTGATAAATATAGGTATATAATATAGATATATAATAACCTAATCCGTCCTAAATTGCAATTAAGCATCCTGCAAAAGATCGACAGCTCGCTAATTTTTTGTGGACTTCTCAGTGCTGTAATGTCGCCCGCATGTCTCTTTCAGCTGTGTCTACGTTTTAGTTTTTCCTTAAGAGGTCTTGGTAGGCTTTCTTTTTTCACCCGGGAAATCCTCATTAACTTTCACCGGCCTAAACATAGCTCCGGTGATTTACCGGAGTTCCGCACCCCTCCCTTGTTAAGCTACCGATATCTAGCAAAGAAGCTCCTATCTGCGGAGCCGCAACATCAAGTAGGAGAGGGGCCAGGGGAACATCGTCACACTTGATTCAGCAAAACCTGTGAGTAAGATTCGTTGGAGCCAATAATTTTAGAACTTATACAGTCAATAAAAAAGGTGTTTAAATACCTTACTACTTCTGTTCGAGGAAGAGGGCATTGTATTTGATATTAGAGATTCGATTAGCAAGCGTGCCGCGTGAAATTACTTGACAGATCATTGTCTGAGCTGACTCATGGCCCATGCCGCATGGGACAAGCTCATCTTATAAATATGTAGCCCTTGTTGTCTGGGGCATATCAAATCTTATCAGATGTGCTCCGCGGGGAATTATAAGAAGAAACTGTTGTTTTTTTTCATTATATTTGGATGTAACTACTTTTTGTTTATTCCTTGTCTTATCAAGTTAATCTGGCCTAAAATATAGGCCAACATTGTAACCCGATAATAATGGCTGGCAATATATTTAAGATATGAATATTTTTTATTAATAAAACGATGTGGTAATCAATAATGCTTTAATCTTCAGTAATCTACTTGCGAGTCAAAAGATCCAACTCAATTAGTACCTTTCCGCGTTTACCGAAATACAATCATCCAAAAACCGTTTGTTTTTTAGAAGACGGTACCTACCTTTAAAAATGTATGTTTATTAGATACTTAAGCATACTCATTTAAATGAATGTGCGTTTTAATGATTATCACTAAATTTTGTAATTGTTTCCGGATGTCACAACCAGTTTCAGGCAATTTCAGGTCTAGTTTGAAACATTTATGTTTCAATTAATTCTAAGTATTGTAGAAAGTGCTGATAGATTGATTGACGCCACGATTTTTCATTCTGTAATTAATGAAATTGATATGATGATTGTGCAGCTGACTCCCAAACGTTTTTAGCCAATTTAAACATGCAAGTATGTCACATGTACATGTAAATTGGGGTTGCTAACTTCCCGATAAAATGTTTTGATTCCAGTGCCGAACCATTATTTGTATCTCTTTTAATTCACGGGTTAACTTCATGAGAAGAGACCCGGTCCTTTTTAAAGGCGTACACAGGGACACAGGTCCAACGTGCAGAGGCCTTTTTGAGAACTTTAATCTACAATGTGATGGGGCATCTACTAGGGATCATTCACCTCCGCTCTATGGGAGAACAGACATGAAGAATCCAAAGTAGATGCAAAACTATTGCAAGTATGTATTTAAAAATAATTAGGCTTTTATAAAATGAAACATGTTGTGTGGACCATGCCAACCGAACCATTATTGTTAGTGAATATAAATCATGATGAAATCGATAAACATGTTCTGTTTAACATTAGATACTACTAACCTTAAACTTATTAGTGGTTCTAATTGTACAACGTAAAACAGCTACTCATACGCCACACATGGTGATAACAATGACTGATGTGTGTTCATAGACCTTAATGACCAATGACCATCTATTAGGCACAATGATAAAGCGAATCGGGTAGGTTCTTTTCCTATCAACAATGAAAACAAAACTTAAATAGAAAACCATTTATTTAACTGAACACTATGTAAGAAACTTATAGGAAATATTTTATACTTCTATCAATATACCAACAGCAATTCCACTGCGGAACGCTAATTCATTACAATTCAATATAAATTGGTAATTAGCTTGTCATCTACACCGCACGTCCGTTGGTCTGTTTGAATTGACATGATTTCTAAAACCTTTGAATGTTATTCATTTAAACATTGATTTCTAGCATTGGCCAGCATATTGTACGGCAAACGATTGACCAACAAGTGGGCTAATGAAGACGTTTGCTTCAGTAATTAAGTATTATCGTATTGATCCGCCCCGCACGGCCGCCAGCCCGCACCGGCGATGCATCTACGTATTAACTAGATAATTGTGAAGTTATTAACACTAAGGGGAACCTAATGGTAATTAAATGTAATAAGAGATATTTAATGCACCCTTTTTTATTTATAGTTTTAATCTATTTCTGAATCTGGATAAAAAATTATCTGAGAAACAGCCCCATATAAATATATTTTAATTGTGATTGCCGGTAAGATTCAATTAACGAATGCGGAGTAACGCGATGGTACCGCGGCGACTGAGCATCGCGGGCGCGCGTCACACTCTCATTGCAGGCGCGCGCCCGATCCATGGCAAACACAGCTACTTGCGAACCGTCCGCCATTAGACATGCTTTTTGTTATATCGTCATTAAATAATTACACCGAATGCCACTAAAGACTGGACTGAATTCCCGTGACGACCCGATTGGCAGAGAGCTACAGATTGCTGGAGGGATTGGATTCGATTCTCTTACTGAGAATGTCAGATGGTAAAATTACTAATTAGGTACGATTTGCTGATTCTCATGTGTATGCTTTTTATAACATAAATTAGAATGCATATTTAAAGATAGATACTGAAACCTATGTTAACTATGTATTATTGGAGGAAATTATTTAATTCGCAATCATTATTTATTGAGGTATCAAAAGCTATTGGGAACTGCAATTTCAATATTTACCTACATGGGTATTATTAGATGCACGAACTCAAAAATTACTATTTTTCTTTACTTACATAAAAGAAACATTTCCGTCTTTATTTTGTGATCCAATCAACGTAATGAACGCTCAAGTCGTGAGATGGCGATTGTAATCGATGAATATTTATTCGCGTCGATCTGAAATCATAAACATCTGCATTACCGATTAACTTTCTCCTTCATTCATATTTACGTTGTTGTTTTTGTACGGCTGAAGTCGGTAGTGAATTCCACGCGGGTGATTATCACACCAACATTATGAACTAACTTTCAAGGAATCCGTACAGGAGCCTAGCCTTTCTTAAATAAGTTCAGGTCGGATTCCAGCTTTACCGATGCAGGTAAAATTAACATTGTTTTACAAGGAGCGACTGCCTATCTAACCTCCACATGACTTATAGTAAGACTTGTTGACAGAATTTCTAGCTTCTAACTACCCGTAACGAACGACTGTCAAAGAGGAATATACAACCAGGACACACAATTTAACGTACCTTCCGAAATATGGAGGAACTCATTATAGACCCATCCACGGACCCACCGTATCAAGCCTAGCTCAACCTGTGATCTATCAACTTGTTCAGTTGTAGCTTAGCCCCAAGCCATGGGTACGCGGTTAAGTGATGAAGAGAACTATATCATAAAGCATACACTTTCATACAAAATAAATCGATGTACCTACTTACTTTAAGTATTTGAATGCGTCAGATGAAAGAACGAGAATTTCAATACGCAGAGCATACATTATTCAGACAGGCCGATTTATGGCAGGCGACGCGTGAAATAATATAGCCACAGCAACCCATTAATATTATATTATACTGTATATTACTGTACTTATGTATGTCGAGCGGAGTGGACTGCACGAGTGTATACATTTTTTTTATAAACTCTCTTATTCTTAGGTGTAAAGTACGAGCAGTGATATTGTTCTTTTAAAATAATAAAAACCTAGGCATAAGAAGTTTATGTAACCATCCCATCGCCAGGACTTAAAGTAATAATATTGCGTGGAAGAGGGATGCCGCTCTACGACGTGTATATTATTCTAAAACGTGATTGACCCTTGGGAAAGAGAAAATATTTTATGTTCTATGACTTATTTTCTACTTCTAAAGCAGACTATTCCATATGTATTTCTTTAAAGGTGAAAGTAATCTATTCCAGCTGACTCGTACAGGTCACCACGCCAAACACGATCCCTGAGTAGATCCAGAAAATGAGATCTGAGTCTTGTGGGTGCTTGTGATATGCTAGCTTGTGAAACCCCTAGCGGTACAACGATTAAATTCTTTACAGCGACAGTCATTTTAGTTAACAAAAAATCTAAGAATGCCATATTTTATCATACTATTATTAAACAGCGTTATATTATTCATCGCATGATTAATGCGTTATATTAAAACATGCTACACAAGCGGTGGCGTACTTAATGTTATTATTTTTGCTAATTCTGCGTCGGTCTGTTGCACTTCACGAGACAAGATCTCGTATACCGCGAAACACAACTTTTTGTAATAGATGATGGCGGTTACAATAACTACCTATACGTGTACGAGTTAAATGAACTTTAGGCAGTACTCTCTAAATTCATTTATAACAACAGAAATATTATGAAATGTGAGTGTGTGTATGAGTGCAATTTTTTAACTCTTTCCGCCCAAAGTGCTGTAACAATTTACATGAATTTTGGTATGAAGGTGGCTGGCACCTCAGATGCCAACCTTTAGCGGGCTGTATCAAAAGAGGGTAACGTTTAAGCAGCTCTAACCAATAGCCAGGCGGGCGAAACCGCGAGCATCGGCTAGTGTAATATACATTAGCGTTTGGACATGTTTTGTTTTTGTGGTCTTACTAATTTATTACTATTTCTTGCGGTCACTGCTACATTTTACCATGAAAATTGAATGATTAGCTCGTGAGCTTCCCACGTCAGAAGCGATAGAAAATAAGATAATAGAATAATTAGTCCTATTTTTTGGACCTTCGAACCTCCAAACCGCACTTAATTCAGCATTTTATTTATTTGTAGTGGACGTTAATTAATAAAACTTAGTCTTGAAGTATAAAAACTTTTATTTTTCAACTTTAATCTTCTTGTGAGGGTCATAATGTGGCTCGGCGGGGTTGTCGTAGTACCTCTTATAGCTAGTTGGTGCATCTGTTTCCTCAGAGGAGCGGCTATAGTAGCTCCCTCTGTCATAACTCCTATCTCTATTGTATCTTTGGCTTCTATAATTATCTTTTGATCGGTCATATTTTCGATAATCATCACTTATGATTGGTCTTTGCTTGGATTTCTCTTTATATCTATCAGTTGTTCCACTATCCCTGTATTTCTCATGTTTTTTAGTTCCTTTCTCTCTATGTCCCTCCTTTTCGGGACTTTCTTCTTCTTGTTTAATATAAGACATTTCGTGTGATTTTTCTCTATGTCGGTTCCTTCTATCCGTCTCTTTATCATGTCTATATTCATCGCTACTATTTCTTTTCTTTTCATTGCTTTTATGTTTATATTTTGACCTTTGACTTGTTGCAGAATATGCATTTGATCGCTCTCTATATTGGTCACTACTATGTGACTTTTCTTTATGCTTGCCATAACTATGTTGAGCACTGTATCTATTTTTTTCTCTTATATTTGGTTGCTCATAGCTTCTGTCATCCTCTGGTATAGAGCGCTCCCTTTCTTGTTTAATGGGAATTCGTTCAGTAGATCTTTCATGGTATTCGCTCTGCCAGTCGTCTCCAGTCTCATTAAAGTCTGGTTCCCTCTTAACTCGAGTTTCATAATCACCACCATGAGTCTCATGACGACGAACTCTTTCTTCATGATCATGTTCTCTATAGGAGTCACTGCTGTATCTTTTTTCTCTGGACCTTCTCCTGCGGTCTCTACGTCTATCAGAACCTTCCTCGATTCCCGGTTCTATCTTCACTCTATTCTCATAATCACTGTGCTGATGACTACTGCTTCTCCTTCCACGACTGCGATCTCGGTTTGAATCGTTATATCTCCTATCTTTGTATTTGTCTTGTCGTTTCTCCCGATACCTGTCTTCTCGTTCGTCACCTTGATCAAATCTCTTCGACTTCTCCTGATACCTACGAGATCTTTCACGAGTCTTGTCGTGTCTTCTTTCATCAGATTTTTCATAATATTGGTGTCTATTTCTTTCAGCGTTACGCCCCTCCCGACGCCTGTCCTCATATCTACGTTCTCTGTTAAATCTTTCTCTACTGTAATCTCTGTCTCTTTCTCGGGAGTGCTCTCGTTCAGTTTTGACGCTTGTTTCTATAATAGGTCTGGGCATATCACGTTCTCGACTTCTATAACTGTCGCGATTTTCACCATTTCTGTCTAACTGTGGATTCGATGTAGTCGGCCCACTATTTGATATTTCATCAACAGGTTCAGTTTTCACTACGTTATAGTGTTCCATCTAAAGATAGAATTTATAATAATTATTATTATTATAATTTAAGATAGCAAAATGTTTCAGAAACATAAATGTAAGTAGGTAATCAATAAGTCCTGCAATGCTCAATTTTAATAGCATATAAAAATTACATTGCAGGACTTAAGCAAGTTATATGAATTTTAATTAAAGTACAAACAAATTGAATTCATGTTAGTTTGAGAATAGCAAATACCTGTGTCTTAATGACGTCCCGCAGAACATCAGAATAGTTTCGTGTCTTAGCAGCAACGCGGTATTTAGTGCGCCGGCGCCGCATGTTCCGTAGTTCTGCCAAGATCTCGAAGCGAGTTAGAATCACCCGCCCTTTAGCCTTGTCCCCATCACTGCGAAATAGTTAAAGTGAGTGTTATTATATCACGGACTAGCTGTCCCGACAAACTACGTTCCGCCTAGCAGTGAATAATTACAATGCAGCATTTTTTTTGCAACTTTACCATATTTTATTACCATTTAATTAAACCATCCTTTCAAAACTAAAGTAAGCCAAATCGGTTCAGCCTTTCTCGATTTTAGCGACGTAACGAACAGCAATTCATTGTTGTACATTTTTAATTTAATTTTGTGTTTTTGTAAATCATAATTTACCACCAGTGAAAACTTGGCATAGTTTTTGATTCTGATAGGCTCTGTTACTATTTTGCCAGTAGCTGTAAGTTTTCCTAATACAATAAAATAATTAATTAAAGGGCTTGACTAACCCAGGCAGTGCCAAGTCAGCTAGGTCATGGCAGGACGGCACCGCGCTGACGACAGCCTGGTGTATGGCGCGCCGCTCGTCCGCCGAGTACGAGGCCTGCAGCCGCGCCAGAGACATCGGCTCCGCGCCCGGTGAACCCACGCCTTGTGTTCAAACTTATTTGTTAACAATTATGTCGCAAAGATATAAGGATATACATAATATGTCGAAAATTGTTGGAGTTTTTGCCATGTCCGGTAATAATTGTATTAATCTCAAGTCAGCACAAATCCAAAAACAATTAATTTGTCAAATTAATTATATACACTGGATTCAAAATTTTGCCAGATAAGTTACTAGAGACACCATATCAATATTGAAGATAAAAGTAGAATCATCAAGTTGTTTGAAAAAAAAATATTTGCCTATTGCACATCCTACAATAGGGACACAAACATATTCTTAGAATTATGAGTACATATGGCACATTTTACGTTAAAAATAGGTTTTACCACAAAGTCAAGCAGGCAAAGCTGCTAAAAAGGATACAAAATAGAATGTAGAACACTTGTCCAAGCCTTGTAATACATTACTTACAACTGTAAAAATAAAAACATTTGTATTACAATATATTTTTGCAGTCCATTGGAGAATAGGTCAATTTTTTATGTAATTAAAAGATAATTTAATTGCTTATTTTTAATCATAAACAGTTTTAAGTTACTTTAAGATTTTTATTGTATTTAGTTATCAACAAAATATAAAGTAGTAAAATGATTTTTTTGAACCATACCTCTCTTAAACATCGGATCTGATTGTGCTGCATTCCCAATTATATGTGCGATGTCTTCTTTGCCTAAAAATAATTAATACTATTTAAAAAATATATAGGTATATATGCTTAATATTAAGGTAAAAAATAAACAATGCTCAAAAATTTGCATTGTCATTCAATGTGGCAATGTTTTTGAATAAATGAAATGTAACGTAAAAATATAAAGAAAGTTTAGGTAAATAGAAAACTTACTTAGTTTCACAAGAGTTCCACCATCAGTGTCTGGAGGATCAGGTAATAACAGCTCGTCCCTAGCATATCCATTATGGCTGAAGAAGCATTGTCTCTCATGTTCATCAACCTTGTCAGGTGGCATCTTATGATTCGAATCATATACACATGAAACCAAGACAGGATGCTGAAATACAGTGAAAGTAAGCAAGTGTTACAAAAACAATGTTCAATAAATATGTTGGAATATTTATTGCATAAAACGCTAAAATTGAATACTGTATAAAATACAAATTTAAATAAAGTTATGCACAAAAACACAGTACCAATGTAATAAAGCATTCAGCATGCAGCATGTCAGACATTTAGTGGCAGGGATTGTTTATAATAAACATATAAAGTAGATAGATAAAGCTAAAATAATTAACCTGTAATAGATGATTTTTATCCCATTGAAGACTTTGAAGAATCATTGTTACTTCCTTATCAATTCCTTCTGTGTAGGACTGTAAATTTGTAATGAATTCTTGTCTCATATCCATTTTTTTGCTAAAATAACTATTATGTATGTGGTAGAATAGATATAGTTAACAATTTTTTGAACTAAATATAAAATAGAAACCACGACACAACATTTATCAAACAAATAAAAAAATACAGCGCTGAAATATATTGTCTCCTGTCAAAGTCAATCTGACAATAACATACGAAACACGATAGTGCTTTCATTCGAAATTAATTAAATCAAACTTGGTGTTTTGATGTATGGCAAAGATAGAAGAAGATTGTAAATCGATAATCACCATCCTCTATCATTGTCTTTGGCCTTTTTCAGAAACTGGCAGCACATTTTTTTTGACAGTTGACTCCCTGACTACTACTCTTTATAATCTGTACCTCGTTTAGCAAGACGTGTGTGCTTTTAGTAGAAATTTTTCGCAATAAATGTGTGTGAAATATGGCAGATTCCGAGGTAAATTCAGCACGAAATAACAATATATTGCCATTAAACAATGACCACAATTATCAACGATAATTCTGTTAACAGGTATTAAAAAAATTGAAGGATATACCATTTAAAATCCAGACCGCAAGTTTGAAAGGAAGACGAGAGGTTGTAGAAGAAATTCGAAATGTATTATCTACACCTGGTAAGTAATAATTTGAACCATGTTTATTCACAAATTCTGTTCAAAAAGTGATATCTCTGCAAAAGTTGCACTTATTTTTCGATAGTATTTATAGGTTGGAACTCCAGCTGTATTGATCCATAGGTCCCTGGAAATAGCTCAGGTATTGTGCTCTCACTTGAACGAGTTTTAATGTGCCAATCAGAGGCCGCCGTATGCCACATAGGTTGCATCTATATATATTATACATTTGAGTAAATCTATTCATTACTACTCTGCAATGGCCACTTTATGGAAGCAGTTGAATGAAAAAAGTTGATTCTTACCAACTATGTGCATAATATTGTATCCAGCCTATTGTAATTCGTTTCAGGTTACAGGCAACAGGTTTGCATGTCATTCTTATAAATCAATGAAATATGGAAGCCACAATTTAAGTTTCTGGTTGCTAAATATGTGTGTAATCGGTTTAAAATTGTTTAACATTATTGAATTTTCTCTAAATAATATGTTAAACATAGTTTATTTAATCAATCTGAATGAATGTATCTATGAGTAGAATTAAAGTAAACCTAAAATAATGAATAAAAAGACACGCTTAACTCAAATTCAAAATTGATGTATAATGAAGATAAGACTGGATTTTTATGTGATTACAATTATGTAAACGAATAATATACTCTCATCCAAAAAGCCTTTTAGCTGTGTTGGAACTGAAGATAAGGTGGCTTTTTATCTCTGCAGGTGTAATTTGTTACTGCATGCGGTGATCAAATTTAATTGATCATATTAAACATTGGTTTAATTAATAAAAAATAAGAATGTTATTTAATAAATTAAAAAATCAATTTAATGTATCTAAACACTAAACTTAAAAAACCTTTGATGTGTTGAATGAAGTTCATATTACATTTATTTAGTACATTTTCAAGAAGTACTATGTGTACACATACAACATTTTTGTAGAATTTTAGGAGCACTGGGTTAAATAGATGAAGAAAAAAAAATTAATACGTATTGAATGATCTAGATCAGAACCTGCACCTGAACGATGTAACTTTATGTCAGAAAAATATTCAGCTGCCCCAATGACTCTATATTTTACTTTGAACAGGTATCACAGAGCCTGCAGTACGGTTTGTGTGCCGCTTGCTGATACTAACTCTGCATAGATATCGGGACTCAACTTCACAATCATATGTAAAAAGCCTAGTTACCTACCTAGCTGCAAATCATAGAGAATGGACTTTAAAAGGCTTGTTGCCTGTCTTACTAGAAGTTTCAGAACAATTAAAAAATACATCATCATCGTAAGTAGCCTTAGCTATTGCTTGACATATTTAAAATTGCGAATATTATTAAGCTTTCGCCTCCTTGCGAAATTTTAATTGACATTTCTTTTCTAGCAAAAGCATTTGTCAAAGTGGTTTATATGCCCTGCGCTGGTCGACTGTTCTTGTTGATGGCACACTGAAAGTAGCGGAGGAAAATGGAGTTGACTACAATTCCCTTGTCATCTCTCAAGCCAACCTCCTTGCAGCTATTGTTGCTCACGGAGACTATAAGAAGAGTGATAAAGCTTATTCTATGGTAAGACTTATCAATGTACTCCCTACCTATATTGCATAGCACTATACCAATTTTGATTATGGATATTGGTTTGAAATATCTAATACCACCTGCGAAAAGTTTTATATTTATTAAGTAAGAAAATTCTCTGTTCAAATACAATCATGAGACAATATGATTCAAGCCTTAGAGTTGAATTGTAGGTCAATACCACGTTTTTATACACTCCCTTTTCTTGTTTGTTGTTCCGTTTGGATTTTAGCAACCAAATTTTGAGGCACTTCCCGATAAGCTAGCCGGCTGAAATTTTCAGGATAGATTCAAACCTGATGGCGATGCTATTTACAATTATAAAAACGGCTGTTACTCCATTCAGATCAAATTTAAATGGAGTGACATTTTAAAACATGGTTTTCCAGATATTTTAAATTATTTTTCTATTATAATTTGTAGCTACATACATCATGGGTGGCCATCGGTAAAGAGAAGTTGTCAAAGTGGATGGAGGTATTACTGGCGACGCCGCCGGACTCTGGGCCACACGTGTGCGTCATCTTCTCAGTGCTCTGCCGCCATCTCAAGCAAATCGGCGACGACGCCAGTATTGAACAACATAAGGTTTGTTACATAATAAAAAACAAGTTTTCTAAATTTTCATTTCAAATCGGTAATTTGGACCGATAGTTAGAGCTATAAAATTATTATTCCACATAAGACCTAAGCTTACGCCGAAATCTATTGTTCAAATTATATTCCCACTATCAAAAATTTAATTTAATACATATTATGTACTACTTTTTATGTTCCTATAGACAAAAATGCTAGAAAGCTTCACTAAAAGCGTGATCAGCGTGAAATGTCGGCCAAACGCTAACTACATCAAGGGTTGCCACGACCTGCTGAGTCAACTGAGTGCGGGCGACGTGCGCGACGCGCTGCTGCCAGCCCTGCACAAGGCCATGCTGCGCAGCCCTGAGACTATTGTACAAGCTGTTGGCGAGGTCTTCGCCTGCCTTAATGTCGAGTTGGATGGATTAGCAGTGGACATCGGAAAGAGCCTGATTGGTGAGCTTTCGAATTGTTTTTTTGTAAAGCTGTTTATTTAATTGTTGGCAATTTACTAAAATAAAACTCAAGAAACTAAGCTAATCCTAAACATGTTTGCAGTGAACTTGCACTCAAAGGACGAGTGGGTTCGGGCCTCAGCCCTGGTGGCTCTAGAGCGTCTGGCGGCGCGCTGTTCGCAGGCCGCGGCCGCGCGCGCGCTGCTGGCGCACGCCTTCGCCGCGTACAACGGCGTCGGCGGCAAGCTCACCTCCAGCGAGGACAAGATCGCCGTGCTCATGGTAACACCCAATACTATTGATTTCGTTATCGTACCCTGTAAGTTGCTCTACAACACTCAGATGTCTACGTCCTGCTGTTTGCCCGTCGTAAAGTTTTACTAAAAAATAATGATTACAAATATTACCTTTTTTGTTTGTGTGACAGGGTGTGAGCACGTTGAGCGCACTGCCAGTCCAGGGCGAGGCGCGTCAGGAGCTGTTCGCAGAGGCCAGCACGCAGCTGGCGCGAGTGCTTGACAGCGAGTCCCACGAGCGCACGCTGTGTGTGGCCATGGACACGCTGCAGCGGTGGGCCGCGCCGCACACACCCATGCCCGACCAGATACTCAACATCTTCAAGGTGAGGTCGACCATTTACATAAAGCATTACGTGAACATGTTGTTGAAGTAAATTCCTGAAATAAACACCTTAAGCAGAAGAAGCATTAAGCTAAGCAAAAACAAAAATTACGAGTTCGATCTCCGCGAAGGACTAGCAATTGTGTGATCCACGAATACTTGTCTTGAGTCTGGGTGTGTCTTTGTGTATGTAACTTGAATTTTTGTGAAACAGCACGCGACACCAGTATTAAAATACTAAATGCGGGAGTAGTTAAAAACAATTTTATCTTGTACTGTTTAGCTGCGCAACAAAAACATCACTTTCAAATTACTTAAATAACTAACTATTTTTCCAGAAAAACCTTTCCGCGAAGAGCACGACGCAGGCGGTGCGCACCTCGTACGTGAGCATGGTGTCGGCCACCGTGAGGCGCTCGGGCTTCACGCCGGCGCAGGCCGAGACCCTGCAGCCCGTACTCATCAAGGCTGTGGAGAAGGCCGTGCAGCAGCCGCTACAGGTATGTGTGTGCATTGCCGAGGATGCAACAAGTAACCTGTGTAAGGAGTATGTGCTGAGGTCGGGGTGCGTGTCCAGCTGCAGGTGGTGGGCGAGGGCATCTGCGCCATGCTGGGGCTGGCGGTGCTGGACGTGGCGCGCGAGCTGGCGGCGCGCGGCGCGCTGTGGGCCGCGCTGGTGCACGCCGAGCGCCACGTGCTGCTGCACGACCGCGCGCTCGCCGCGCAGCCCGACGAGGGTAACTACCACATTACACACCCTAATACTACATTGACTTTCAATGTTCTCAATGTTACATATTTCCATTTAGTTTTTTCTTAAAAACCACAATAATGTTGACGACTCATTTAAACTGTTATTAATAAAACAATGGATCTATCCTCTGACTCCCTGTTTTTTGCATTTTAACCATCTATTTTTTATTGAAATTTATCAAGTTTCACTGTAGCATTTACCCCTTTATAGTCCTAATACAGGTGGTGATGCTATGCAGAACAGTACTAGAAAACTACCCCAGTGTTGCAAGCGAACAAAACTCCCCGGTTTACAGAGCCTTCATATTAGTTCTCCTATCACCAATCAAGGCCGTCCGCAACGCTGCTATATCGGAAGTTAAAGAACTGCTTGCCAAAGAAGATAGGATCTTATTGGCGAAGAATTTAGCTCTGAAGTTGAATGAAGTGCTAGATGAGGGAAAAGTACTGGGAAGCAAGGAAAAGACACCCACAGCTGATGACAAAAGTACTGGTGAAGTAACCGGCAAGATTATTCTAGATTGCGTTCACGCGATCTGTGCGTTCAGAGGTGAGTCTTGATAACATAACTAACCTTGGAGTTTTATAATTTGTTACACGAAATATGTATTTTATTTGATACCATGTTTGTACTAGATTACCAAGAAAAGGACTCCCAGGAGCTTGCCATCGCGATCTTGCCGAGCTGCCACCAGCCGCTGGTGTGGGCGCTGGAGCGGCGCGCGTGGGTCAAGCTGCTGCGCTACCTGCGCCACGAGCCGCGCCAGCTGCTGCAGCTCTACTCCAACAACCTCAAGAACACGTACATCGCCGGCTTCGTGCCCACTGAGGTCACTACTTTTTAGCAACTATTCAACGTAAAAAAAAAAACAGATTTGGTATGACTTACAATTTTTTTGGCTAGTTAATGAAAAAGGCAATCTACATAGAAGAACCTAAAAACTCGTCTCTTGGAATAGCGTGTTGTCGCATAGTGATAATATTTATCGACTCCAAATTTTGAACCTAACTTAACCTAGTAGGTACACAACCATGCCCAAAAGGTCGAGTCAAAAACGGGCAAAACGAAAAAAATACATTATTAGCATGCTAAGAGATAATGTTCGGTTACAGGCCATGACGAACGTGGTGTCGACGCTGGTGAGCGTGAACGCGGAGGTGGTGGCGGGCCCCGCCCTGCAGGCCGCGCTGGACACGCTGCAGGACCCCGAGCTGCTGCGGGTCACGCGCGACGAGTACTTCACCTACCTCATGCCCGACGGCGAGCTCTACGACAAGAGCGCCGTGCCCGGGTAACTACCTCTCACACACGCTCGGCAGATTCAAGAAACCGGTTCAGATTCAATTTTCCCTCGGGAACTTCTCAAGAAATCGGGATAAAAGCTAGCCTATGTTCTTTTCCCTGTCGATGGCTATGTGCATGCCAAATTTCACCCAAATCCGTTTAGCCATTTTTGCGTGATTAAGTAACAAACATCCACACTTTTACATTTATAATATTAGTTAGGATTAATACGCAACCTATATTATCTTTAATATATTTTATTGTTATTGTGCAGCAATGAGGACAGCAAAGAGATGAATCTTAAGCGCGAAAGTAAAGCTTACAGCTATAAGGAGCAGCTGGAAGAGTTGCAGCTGCGTCGCGAACTCGAGGAGAAGAAGAAACGAGAGGGCAAGATTAAAGAGGTAAGGGGGCTTGTCAAGTGTTAAATAGGACTGTGGATCCAGATACATATCGCCCGGCGGTGGTACATGCTTTTGATACTGTTTGATCATTTATAATAATGAACCTGAGATTTCGTCCTAAACTCTTTATTCATACGGTGATGATAAAAGGACATTGCGTGATATCGATTAATGTGGATCTTATTTAACTCCATGTATTATTGAGCTTTTTCTTTTATGCATATTGTTTAATATATAAGAAGTCTATATGTATTTTATTTATTTTATAGGTGCCTTTATCAGCTAAACAGAAGGAAGCAATAAAAGCACAGTTAGCGAAAGAGTCTGCGATACGACAAAGACTGAGTGTGGTAAGTAATGGTCAAACAAGAGATCTGAAGTAAATTGCAATTTAAACTAAGTTTTGCTAAGTTTTGAAACAATTTGTTGAATATGTTACCATGTGTTTGTTTTTATACATGTTTAGTACTTTTTAATTAAGTTTCTAGTAGAATGGACACTTGTGGCGAATTGAGGCTAAGTGACATTCGTAGCAAGTTGTGTGTTCGTAAGTGGTGAGTGGGTGTGGCCCGCAGTGGGACCGGCGCGTGGCGGCGGCGCTGCGGCTGCTGGCGGGCGTGGCGCGCGGGCGCGGCGCGGCGCTGGCGGCGGGCGCGCGGCGCGCGGTGCCGGCGCTGCTGGGCGCGCTGCGCTGCCCGCTGGCGGCGCCGCGCCTGCCGCCCGCGCTGCAGCTGCTGCGCGCCGCCGCGCTGCCCGCGCACCCGCCGCTCGGGGACCTCGTCTACAGGCTCACCATACGGTCAGCTTCATCATTACCTACTCTATTTAACAACGTGCAAACTTAATAACTACAAGAAAAATCTCCTATTACCGTAAAACAGGGCGAATAGAGTTTCAAGGATAAATAGAAAATAGTGTTTTTAGGAGATTACATAATTTTTTTCTGTAACTTTCTTAAATAAAAATGCTTAAACACTTTTATTACTTCATGAAATGCTTGAGAATTTTCATACAATCTTTATATTTTGTCTTGTTAAACATCCAAATTTTAATAAAAACTCAATTTCCATCCACCCAAAAATACTTCTATTTACCCCATTTTACCTTTCTAACTTATCAATCTACTATTTTAGTAACAAAATATACCTTAAAACTACATACATATAACAATGTAACCTATCTGCAATCCTACAGCCTGCACAAGCCACAGTGTGACTTAGAACCGAGCTGGGAGGACGACGAGCTGGACGGCGCCACCATCCGCACCATCAACATGATCCACGCCGTCACCACCGCCAACAAGTCCACACAAGATGATGATGACGCACCACACAAGACTAACCACTTCACCGCACCAGGGTTCTGTTATGCCTTCCCCTTACTGAAAATTGGTCAGTATAACGAGTTATGCATAAAGCTTATAGAGTATGAGGTATAACTAAAATTGAATAACTAGAACTTGATTATCCTTATATCGTATGTAAACAGGTCTATCCGGGTCTGCGGGCCGCTCCGACGAGACGATGATGCTCAACGGTCTGGCTGTCATCGAGCACCACATGTCGCTGCGAGTTGACGACGAGTTGATGCACCCAGCGCTGTTCCCGATCGACCACATCTTCAGGCTGCTCATAGATCTCATCAGTTAGTATACACGTCTTATGTGCTAGTTTGTATGAAGTGGGCACTAACCACTACCTGAACAATTTAGTAACCCACAATATGTTAATCAGTAGACGATCTTGTTACTGCAATATACTTAGCGTGTTAACTGCGTAGAAACAGAATGTCGTAGGTGATGTTTCCTGTTCAATGTCTGTTTATAATATTCCACGAGCGTGTTCCGTGCAGGCAGCACGAGCGGGCGCGTGCAGGCGGCCTGCACGGTGTCGCTGCTGGAGACCGCGCAGTGCGTGGCGCGCGCCTCGCTGTCGCTGGACGACGTCACCTGCCTCATGGCCGGCCTGCAGAACCCGCTAGAGGTACTCTATCGCATCTTTATTTAGCACCAGCTTTTAGTTTTTTATAGAACGGTCCACTTTAACTATTAGCTGTATTACTTCACCCGCAGGTAGTTCGTGACGCAGCCCTTCGCGCTTTACTGTGTGTGGTAGAGTGCCTCCCGGCATTGCTTGAAGACCCGCAGTATGCTCTGACGCTTACCAAACGACTACTCATCGCCAGCTTCGATATCTCTGAGGATAATAAGTTCGTAACATTTCGAATATTGTGAACATTGCAAACAAATAAAAGTTTTGACATGCAAATTACCTGAATATGGACTGAGAGATTTTTTCATTTTGTTTAGGAAATTAGCCGAGGATCTTTGGTCGAAGTTGCCTCTTGCTCAACAATGGAGTCGCGAGCCAGAGTTAGTAGAATTACTGCTGGAGGAAGTGCAGCACCCCTCCGAGCCCGTCCAGCGCGCGGCGGCCGCGGCGCTGGCGCACCTGGTGGAGCGCGACGGGGACCCCGACGCGGCCGAGCACGTGCTGCAGAGGCTGCAGGACATCTACTCCGAGAGGCTACCGGTGAGTGCGGCAGCTGGACCCCCGGGCCCGGGTAGGGCAGTGCTGACGTGTGTGGTGTGCGCAGCTGACGCCGGCGCGCCTGGACCAGTTCGGGCACGTGGTGGCGGCGGCCGTGGACGCGTGGGGCGCGCGGCGCGGCGTGGGGCTGGCGCTGCACGCGCTGGCGCCGCGCCTGGCCGCGCGCGCCGTGCCGCCCGCCATGCGCTTCCTGGTGGAGCGCGCGCTGGCCGACCGCCACGACACCGTGCGCGCCGAGATGCTCAACGCCGCCATGGCCATCGTCGACCTGCACGGGAAGGTGAGCCATACACGAGACCCCCACACTTATTCATCGCTATTTATATTCATAAATCTATTTTTTTTACAATCCCGGCATAAAATTTCCTGAAATACATAGGAAACCCTGAGCAGTCAATTACCAGTGTTCGAAAACTTCCTGGACAAAGCGCCGAAATCCGGCGGATATGACGCGGTGCGGCAGTGCGTGGTGCTGCTAGTGGGGTCGCTGGCACGACACCTGGAACCCAAAGACGCGCGCATCAAACCCATCACGCTGCGCCTCGTGGCCGCACTCTCCACGCCGAGCCAGCAGGTAAGCTGAGAAGCTAATGCTAATTCTCAACTATCTACTCTGACTGATAAACAGTTAACCCAACAAAAACCACCCATATGTAATCCTTAAAGATTAGGAATATCTAATCCTTAAATAATTAATGTTCCACCTTCAGGTACAAGAAGCAGTAAGCAACTGTCTTCCGCACTTGGTGAGCTCGCCGGCGCTAGTGGACGAGATCCCGGCCATCATGAACAAGCTGATGAAGCAGCTGCTCACCGCCGAGAAATATGGAGACAGGAAAGTGAGTGCGATCAACTAATTTATACAATGTCATGTACTAAATATAAATAATTTCCTGTATACATATTACTGTGGAATTTAAAGAAATTGCGTATATTTCAAGGGTATTGTGATATTTTCTTCAGGGTGCCGCATATGGAATCGCCGGTATCATCAAAGGTCTCGGCATCTTGTCTTTGAAACAGCTTGACGTGATGGGCAAACTCACCGAGGCAATACAGGAGAAGAAAAATTACAAATACCGAGAGGGTAATGTAGCATTACATGTAAAAATTACAATATCTCTTCTCAACCTTGTACTTGTATAGTATTGAGTCAGTTTATCTTAGAGTTACTAACATTAATGCCGTTTGCGTGGCAGGCGCCCTGTTCGGCTTCGAGATGCTGTGCTACAAGCTGGGCCGGCTGTTCGAGCCCTACATCGTGCACGTGCTGCCGCACCTGCTGCTGTGCTTCGGCGACAGCTCGCAGTACGTGCGCGCGGCCGCCGACGACACCGCCAAGCTCATCATGTCCAAGCTCAGCGCGCACGGCGTCAAGCTGGTGCTGCCGTCGCTGCTGCAGGCGCTGCAGGACGACAACTGGAGGACCAAGGCGGGTGCGTAGGCCGGCCATACAATTACCACTAAAAATGTTACAGTGACAACAGAAATTCCATAATCGAGTAATTTAAATTAAGTAACTATAACGGTCCATTAGATTATAGCGAAGCGACGGACCGACGGACAGATGCTTTTATTTTTACCGCGAAATCCCAAAATAACTAAACTTTGTGACTCGGTCGAATTGACCACCGGCTAGAAAAACGAAAAAAATAAGTCACGCAATAGTCCCAACAGTTAACATACTATCACTGTACCAGGCTCCATCGAGTTGCTGGGCGCCATGGCGTACTGCGCCCCGAAGCAGCTGTCGTCGTGTCTGCCGTCCATCGTGCCCAAACTCATCGAGGTGCTGAGCGACTCGCACATGCGCGTGCAGGAGGCCGGCGCCGAGGCCTTAGGGGTTATCGGCTCCGTTATCAGAAACCCAGAAATTCAAGGTATTTTTATACCAAAATTAACTGATTTAACAAACTTGTCCCAAAAAAAAAAGCATAATAAGCGAAATAAATTTTGTATAACACAAAAAGAACATTTACCCCTGGTGGGACTCGAACCCACAATCCCCGGCTTAGGAGGCCGATGCCTTATCCATTAGGCCACAGGGGCTGTATGTCAGAGTGTCGAAATTATTCCTCAAATGTTGTATATGCCATATGACTGACTATTGATAATGATATAGTATTATCTATTTACATAAAATAATGCAAAATTTGGGTGCTAAAATGCCCCTCATGCCGACACTGTATTATCGTTGCCGCAGCGATCGTCCCGGTGTTGCTGGAGGCTCTGCAGGACCCGTCCAACCGCACGTCGGCGTGCCTGCAGACGCTGCTGGACACCAAGTTCGTGCACTTCATCGACGCGCCGTCGCTGGCGCTCATCATGCCCGTCGTGCAGCGCGCCTTCCTCGACCGCAGCACGGAAACGCGCAAGATGGCCGCGCAGATCATCGGCAACATGTACTCCCTCACCGACCAGAAGGACCTCATGCCTTACCTGCCCAACATCATCCCTGGCCTTAAGAGTTCGTTGCTCGACCCCGTACCTGAGGTGCGTACCACTTCAAAAAATTCCGAATTAATGCAAATATGTTATTCCGATGCAAATAAAGACATTTAAAAAAATATATCATTATTGTATACTAGGTGCGGTCCGTGTCGGCCCGCGCGCTGGGCGCTATGGTAAAGGGCATGGGTGAGAGCAGCTTCGAGGAGCTGCTGCCGTGGCTCATGCACACGCTGACGTCGGAGTCCAGCTCCGTGGACCGCTCGGGCGCCGCGCAGGGCCTGTCCGAGGTCGTGGCCGGGCTCGGCGTGCACAAGCTGCACAAGATCATGCCCGGTATGACTCATATATTTCATGACACTATTCCTGCCTCCAAAGGTTTTTTTTTATCTAATTCCACTAACTCGTAATGATACCTCACACAGACATCATCGCCACCGCGGAGCGCACAGATATCGCGCCCCACGTCAAGGATGGTTATATAATGATGTTCATCTACATGCCGGGTGCCTTCACCGACGAGTTCACGCCCTACATCGGACAGATCATAAACCCTATCCTCAAAGCGCTTGCCGACGAGAATGAATACGTCAGAGAGACCGCGCTCAAGGCGGGACAGAGAATCGTTAACCTCTACGCGGAATCTGCTATCACTTTACTATTGCCAGAGTTGGAAAGAGGGTTATTCGACGATAACTGGCGTATCAGATACAGTTCCGTACAGCTTTTGGGAGATCTCTTGTACCGCATATCTGGCGTCTCTGGTAAAATGAGCACAGAGACAGCGTCTGAAGACGACAACTTCGGTACGGAACACTCGCATAAGGCGATCATCAATGCTCTGGGTCCGGAGAGGAGAAACAGAGTGCTGGCTGGTCTTTATATGGGTAGGAGTGACGTGGCCCTCATGGTCAGACAAGCGGCGCTCCACGTGTGGAAGGTAAGCTAGTTTTTATCTTTTGCATGACGATTAGACGATTTATTTCAATGAAAGCAATCATGTCATTGATTATGTAATGTCTGTTAAAAAATAGGTAGTAGTAACAAACACTCCCAAGACCCTCCGCGAGATTCTGCCGACGCTGTTCGGGCTACTGCTGGGCTGCCTCGCCTCGACCAGCTACGACAAGCGGCAAGTCGCCGCCAGGACACTCGGAGACCTCGTGCGCAAGGTACAAGCATAATGATTGTATGGATACGTAATGCGGTACATGAGAATACGTCGTTGTTATTGTTGCGTTGTGTGTGGGCAGCTGGGCGAGCGCGTGCTGCCGGAGATCGTGCCCATCCTGGAGCGCGGGCTGCGCTCGGAGCGCGCGGACCAGCGCCAGGGCGTCTGCATCGGGCTCGGCGAGATCCTCGCCTCCACCTCGCGCGACGCCGTGCTCAGCTTCGCCGACGGACTCGTGAGCATGACCATCTTCATCTACTATACATGTGGCGATCTAGGATTCCTTACAACACATGACAATCTTTCTATTTTGAAACGTACTTTTTACGTGTGCTCCAGGTACCGACAGTGCGCACGGCCCTGTGCGACCCGCTGCCGGAGGTCCGCATGGCGGCCGCGCGCACCTTCGACAGCCTGCACGCCACCATCGGCAACAAGGCGCTCGACGACATCCTGCCGCAGATGCTGGAGGGACTCAAGGATCCTGATCCTGAAATAGCTGATGCCACACTTGATGGTCTGAAGCAGGTCAGTAATGCTAATGATAATTATAAATGCACAAAGTAATTAAAAAAATATATCTTCGTCACTATCCGCCTTTCTCCTGCGGCTACATTCGATTGAAAGACACAGAAGAGCCGTCGTGCTTTTTGAATGGAGAAAGCATAGAGCGTTTTCCAAAAAATATATACGTCTCACATCTCAGTCAATTAGCTTGAGAATAAGAAAAAATAAGTTTCAAGCATTTGTTATCATACAGACGTCCTTTTTATGTTGTTCGTGAGCTTCACTTAGAAGCCAATAGTAATGTGCGTGCGTGTGCGGCGCAGATAATGGCCATCAAGTCCCGCGCCGTGCTGCCGTACCTGGTGCCGGTGCTGACGGGCGGCGGCGCCGTGGACACGCGCGCGCTGTCGGCGCTGGCGGCGGCGGCGGGCGGCGCGCTGGCCCGCCACCTGCCGCGCGTGCTGCCCGCGCTGCTGGCCGCGCTGGCCGCCGCGCGCGCCGCGCCCGCCGACCCCGACGCCGCGCGCGAGCTCGACCACTGCCGCGACGCGCTGCTGCCCGTCGTCGACCCGCCCGGCGTGCGCAGGTACCGCTCTCCATTCCCCTCTCTACCGCCCGTCTTTAGGAACTTCATTCACCCTCGAAATACACATTCAATTCCATACGCAGTATCATCGACACGCTGCTAGAAACGATCCGCACGAGCGAAGGCGACAAGCACTGCGCCGCAGCGTCCCTGCTGTGCGCGTTCGTGTCGCACACGCGCGCGGACCTGACGCCGCACGTGCCGCAGCTCATCCGCGGCCTCATCCTGCTGTTCGCGGACGACGACCACGACGTGCTGCTCATGGCCTGGGAGGCGCTGTCCGCGCTGGCGCGCTCGCTCGACCCCGAGAAGCAGATAGCGCACGTGTCTGACGTACGCCAAGCCATCAGATACGCCGTCACTGACCTTAAGGGCGAGACATTACCAGGTTTCTGTTTACCTAAGGTAAGATAAAATGCATAACATTCTATACAACCGAATTGACTTTGCATTAAAAATTTAACTGTTCTATTAATTGTAATATGTTTAGGGCATAGCACCTATCCTCCCTCTGTTCCGTGAGTCCATCCTCAACGGTTTGCCGGAAGACAAAGAAAACGCAGCGCTCATGTTGGGAGAAGTTATCAAGCTGACCTCGGCGGCCGCCATCCAGCCTTCTGTGGTGCACATCACTGGACCACTCATCCGAATTCTGGGAGACAGGTTCAACTCCAGCGTCAAGGCGGCAGTGCTAGAAACTTTAGCGGCCTTATTATCTAAGGTATTTTCATAATTAGTAATATTTGTTTGGAAAAAAAAAATGGTATTCCAATTGGCGCTTATTATCACGGACTTTCTTATCAGGTGGGCGTCATGTTGAAGCAGTTCTTACCACAACTACAAACGACATTCTTGAAAGCCTTGAACGACCCTAACAGGCCTGTGCGTCTAAAGGCTTGCACGGCACTGTCGCAGCTGGTGCTCATTCACTCGCGAGCCGACCCGCTGTTCTTAGAAATGCACAACAGTGCGCGGCTGGTGGAGGACCCGCTCATCAAAGAGACAATGCTGCACGCACTGCGCGGCGTTATCACGGCAGGCGGCAGCAAGATGTCGGAGAGCACGGCGCTGACCATCCTGCCCACGTTCACGTCGGCGCACCTGCTGGGCGCGGGCGAGGACCCGCCGCGCAGCCAGGCGGCCGGCGTGCTGGGCGCGCTGCTGCACTGCCTGCCCGACTCGCACCGCGGCGCCGCGCTGCAGCACCACGTGCTGGGCCTGCAGCCCGCGCAGGACGACGCGCTGCTGCACGGCCGCTCCACCGCGCTCTACGTGGCGCTCAAGGAGACGCCCAAGCTGGTCTACGACGCCAACGAGGACAAGGTGGACAAGGCGCTGCTGGCGCTGCTCGCCAGCGACAAGATCCCCGTCGCCTGCAACGGCCTGCGCGGCATGGGCTACCTCATCCGCTACCTGCTGCGCGAGGAGCGCCCCGTGCCGCAGGCCATCCTGTCCCAGTTTGTTAGAGTGAGTGATGTGACACACATGTAGTATTCCTTAATATGTATTGATGGACAGTATTGACATTAATTCTTGTGTGCAGAGTATGAACCACTCGAGTAACGAGGTGAAGCAGCTGATGGCGCGCGCGTCCAGCATGCTGGGTCGCGAGGCGCCGCTGGGCGCGGGTGGGGCTTCCGCCGACGTGTTGCGCGCGCTGCTGCCCGCGCTCGTCAACGGCACCAAGGAAAAGAACACCTACGTGCGCGCCAACGCCGAGAGCGCGCTGCGGGCCGTGCTGCGCCTGCCGCAAGACGAACAGTTCCACCTGGTGAGTGCGCGACCGGCTCGGCAAGGATAAGCTTACGATTTCGTCGTATTATAACAGAACTTCCAATGACTAGTTTACTGTAATGTTTTCTACCCGTTCTAACGTAGTTTTACATGTAACAGAATTATATCACCGACGACTCCGTGGCTTTTTGAGATTCTCGTAAGAAGCGTGCATTCAGTGTAACATTGAGAATTAATTCAAAGTTATATAATATATCAATCTGTTATGTGCCTATGCCAAGCTGATATTTTTTGATGAAATTTCAGTGACATTGACGCCAGCAATACCTATTTTATTTACTTAACTCAAAACAGCTATCAAAGCAGCATCAACCACACAGTAGAAATAAAATCTATGGTCATGACAGTTATGATGGGCATGATGTCATGACCCATGTAAACCATGTCTAACAAATTGTCCAATTAAACTGAAATTACCGCTTTTACCAACATGTGTGTTGGTTCCGGCCCATCTCAAATTGCTGGACCGATTTTGGACGGCAATTTTATCGGCAGGTTGCTGATGTAATAAGAAATAACTAAGGGTACTTGTATTTGGGAAAAGCCTTTATTTTGGAAAAATAAAGTAATGTCGCAATGTCCAACTACTTTTCCGTCACGTTGGGCGCCTATTCACGTGCGATAAATACCCTGCTACGCCCAAGATAACCGAACACTAAATAGAAATAATTTATGTAAGTTAAGCTAATGCAAGAAACAAATAATATTAAATGTGAAAGAAAAAGAAACTTAATTAACTTTTCGCAAATTTCCACGCGGATCAAGTCGCTGGTACATACTAATGACATATAAAACGGATCACTCAATCATTGCGATTATTTGCGATCGATCGCGACGCGAATTTTGGTCAACGACATTTATCGTAAAATTATTGATTTCTTAAAATGCTTACTATAAATAAATCAGAAACTGAATGCTCACAACACACTGGTGTCACTTTGACTGTTCAAGTGAGTGCCATTGTGATCAAATTACAAATACCTTGTCACATTCTTGGACCTCAAGTTTCTAGAATATTCTCATTCTTATAATTATAAGTTAAACTGTTACTGTGTACTATCTGTTTGGGACAAATCAAACTGATATGATTTTAACCATTTTAATTAACTTTATAAACATTATACATCAGGTTTTATACTCCTTGACCTTCATAGTTTTACAAAGCCGCTATTGAACCTTGTAACTTACTTGCTTTGTGTTCCAATTTCTTGAGGATTTTAATATTTCAATCAATGCTTGGTAAATTAATTGGTCTTGTTAGTATGTTGAACACAATTACCAGCTGGTTCAGTATCAAATGCCATTTATTTTGATGTATTGCTGTACACTGTGACGTAGCCAATCTAAAGCTCTGTCTGTAATATTTAAGAGCATTAATTATTATGCTTGATGTGGACTGAGACAGAACTTTTTATCATAGATCTATAATGTAGTGTATTTTTTGTGCAGCAATGCATGGCGTTGCTAGAGGAAGGCGCGCGCGAGGCGCTGGGCGACGTGGTGGCCCGTGTGCTGCGCCGCAACGTCAGTGACGGCCGCGACGAGGATTTGGATTGCACGCTGCTCACCTGAAGGGCCAGGCCTCCCCATGCCACTAATTCATATTTACGATTCATTTTCAAACTCCTTGTAAATACCTGCCAGCTACTTCTAAGTGCTGTTATTTTTTATATAAACAAATTGAATGAATGTTTTATAAATAATTTTACTAGACTGGAACTGTTATTATTAAATGCAATTATTAAGGTATAGGATAGAGTATACATGCAAGAATACTAGTGTACATTAATACCACTCATGGTAACTACACACAAGAATGTTTTGATAACTTATTATTATCAAACTTCTGTAGTTTTCTTATATATATTGATGGGACTGCATCCAAAGCAATGAAACATTTATATACAGGTCTGTTAGTAATAATTTACTTTAATTAAAAATGTCATCAAAGTGTATTTAATTCTGGTAAAGTACAATATGGTCTACAAACTAATTATACATGGTATTGCATTATCTAGCATACCTAATGCTACATGGTAACCAAATAAATTTAGTCATTCCATATCTACAAGTGAAACAGGATTAAATTTCTAAACATGTGTTGAATTATCTCTATATAATGTGTATCAAATGATGAATGTAACTGAATAAACAAAACTCAAATATCATGTGTTATATTTTTTCAATCTAAGTTAAACAAAATATAAAAATACTGCACTATCATGGATGGGGGCTGTACATTATAAATGCAAATTTGTTCACTTATGCACATATGAATAGGAATGTAACATAATTTTACGTAAAGAAATATCTTAGAAAAAAATAATTACACCACAAAATAGTAAAAATGGTCACAAATAACAACATATTTACAATTCTTTGTCTTTTGACTTCTGTGTAAATCCTCGGCTTTCGACAAGTTTGTTGCATTCTTCTCGGGAGAGTTGTGACAGAGGTAGGCGCTCCAACTCGCGATCACCTTCTCCGAGCAGCACCAACTCTGGCGGCGCCCCAGATATGAACTTAACCTCCAATCGTTCGTATTTAGGAGCGTCATCCATCACAAACCGCTTTACTTCAGGGAGACGATTTAAAGAACATCCTCTACAGGTCTAGAACGACAAATGTTTCACGTTACTTTGATATGACACGTTAATTTAAACTATCTTTACAAACTGGACCACATACCTCAATTCTTGCCGAAACAATGTCCGAATTCTCAAATGCATTTGATATGGCGAAAAGACCAAAAATGGTTAACAACAACAGTTTCATGGTGAAAGAAATTCGCTTTCAAACTGATCAGCAAAGTTACAAAAACTACTGAAACTTGTTAATTCCGGGAATGTGTGTGATCGTGATGTGAGTGAAGTGACGTAAAAGATAAATAGATTGCTGATTGACATCTCACGTTTCATTCACTGACATTTTGGTTTGTCACTTGAAGGTGCGGCCTCATACAGCCGCTTGACGCTCGTGGCTCGTTTGCAGGGACAAATCTGGACACGTGAACCCATTTTAAAGTTCTCACGACTTGAAAAGTTGCTGCTTCATGAGATGGCTTGTCGCTCGTTTGCGGCGATAAATACGTTCATGACGCGACCATATTATGATCTGGCATCTTAAGGCGTAACCTCATGGTTGCATGGTCAAAATCACACTTGTTTCTACGTAATAGCCAGTTTACAATTAGATTATAGATATACATGTTTTGTTTTTCGGGAAATTTAAAATGGGGTCGCATCATATTTGTCGTTTGTAAGGAAATATGGCATGAGGCCGCACATTGAAGCAAGCCTCATGCAGCCGCATTTCTTTCATTTGTATCGCGTAGTGATCAGGTTTATCAGACAGATTTAAATTGCCGGTGACTCTAAATGCGGAACGTCTTATATAAAAATAAAGCAGAACACGATGAAGCTTACAAAACCAAACGTATAAAAATTTCAATATACTTTTACTATCTGTCCTAAACCCTTCAACGACGTTCGAATTTCATTCAATGATGAATGAATTCATTCACTTTTTTAATAGATGTCTAGACGACTGTTGTTGACTGACTTGACATTTTGATTGTACACAAAAGCAATACAAAAGGTTTTCAAGTTTAAAAGTGGTTTTAAAATAATTTATAGCATTGGTAATAATAAGCTCTAAAGAATTGATAGTCACAATGGAACAAGAACATAGAGATGCTATTCAGAGAAATTTTACCTCCCTTGTGGAGAGAACGGACCTCGAGTCAATGGTCACAGCACTGCATGAAAAGGGTGTATTCTCCACTCAAATGATTGAACCATACCAAGTAAGTGGTAGTTCATGTTTTATTATCATTGAATCTTCGCAAAGATAGTTCCTGAATATGGTCACTGACCTCTAACTATGAGTCATCAAGTAACTTTAGTATCAGACATAATATGATTCCACACGATTTTTTTAAATAATTACGGTATTTTTTACTAGTTATCTACACAATAACTCTAATATTAATAGAGAGTGATATTAACAAGAAAATTTAATGGTAATTCTGATCTCAATAGAATTCAGTAGCAAATTGTTATTAAACCTTCCTCTGCTGTTTTAACATGTGTCATAGAACATGACAATGACTTAAAAGATGTTTAATAATACCAACCTTTTTTATTTCCCTTTTGCCAGAACAATTATGACTCAGAAAGAGATCGTAAACGAAAACTGTACATGGATATCAAGAGGCGTGGACCTGATGCATTCAGACTGCTTGTGGAAGCCCTTGGCGAGATGGGCTACTGGGACCTGGTGCGGGACCTGGACCCAGACAGCCCATTCTCTTTCTACAGACACAGAACTTTCACACCTACCCCAAGTAAGTAAAGATACACAGAACTCATTTTGGAACCCCAAAACAAGTACTAGACAAGTCAACTAAACTCCTAGCCTTTTCCGTCACCAAACTCGCAAGTGATAATAGAAATGGTTGTTTTAATATTTTCCAGAACCCAAACCTGCAGCTGATGATGATAACTTTCGGAGCCTCAGTTCAAAAAATAAACCAAAACCTGAACCACCTAAAAGTAAGTATCATACTTAACAAACCATGTATTGTTTACAAGCACAAGCTTGTACACAGGACAACCTGGCTACAGCATACGGCAGCTACAGCAGTGACAGCATACAGCTTTTTACGTAACAAGTCTAAGTACCTATTATTATTAACTTCTCAACAGTCCAAACCTCAATTCATCTTTTATGGTGTAAGTAAGAGTTGTATTTTTGTAAATAGCTCCAGTGAACCACAATATAAAATGATGGGTATTGTTACAGCTGTCACAGTGACCTATACGCCGCCGCCCGAAGACAACGACAACGCCAGTGCGGAGGCGCTCGCAACGCCCACCTACGTCGTTAAAAAAAGCCTCAAGTTCATGGAGGATGATGACACCAAAGGTATTTTGGATGTGTCATTAATAATTTTATTAACTTACATTATCGGTACAAAAATATATCGAACTGATTTCGTATTTTATAGCATAACACTTTAGAATAGTAAAAAATAAATCCAAAGTTTTTTAAACACAAGCTTTTAAGATCTGACACAATGATGTTTATTTTTACTAAGTCCAGTACTAGTCTCTGACTGGCTTATGCCTTCTTTGTTGGGAGACATTATAACTTAAATTGGATGAATATTGCATAGCCTCACAAATATGTGGCTCAATTTCTAAAATCAAATTTATTCGTTCTTGCATTTATACCTATGTCACAATCTTTAAGATAATATTGTTATACATTAGACAGTTTTAAGTGAGCTTGTAGCATGCCTGCAGACCTGAAGCTGTACCGAACGCGCGGCCGCAAGCGCGGCGTGCTGGTGAACTTCACATACATGCAGTTCGACAACGACATCGAAGAGTTCCGCAACGGCGTGGACGTGGACTGCAACAACCTCACCTATCTGTTCAGCGAGCTGGGCTTCCGCGTCGTGCGCTACCTCAACCTTACCAAACAAGTATGTGTATCAACAACATAAAATTATCAAGAGGTCCACATGGACAACAATATATAAAATAGATTAATAAGAGCTCTGTTGCTGATAATGTAAGAAAACCTGAGTGGAATTGACCATAGCACAAAGCTGTATATCATCATATATGTATAGTCTGGCAAAGCAGTCAAAACCAGGCAACTGCATTGAACTATTATAAAAAGAGAACATTATTAGTTAACATGAATGATGTTAATAGCAAACACTCGACACGCTGAAATCGCTGAACGATGTGCTGGAGGGCGTGGAGAGCGTGTTCATCGTGGTGTCGTCACACGGCTACAAGCGCGCGCACACGTCCGACACGGACGTGCGCTGCAAGGACGGCAAGCTCATCTCGCTGTACGACATCATGACCTACTTTAACAACACTGAGATGCCCGGCCTCGTCGGCGTGCCCAAGGTCTTCATTTTCCAGATGTGCAGGTATTATTTACTACCTACTTTTTTTAATGGAGTATGCTGACTTCCAAATGAACCGAAAATATAAGAAGGGTCTTTTATATTTTCGGTAGGAATAAATCCTTGTACAAGACAGGTGTTAAAAGATGGTTTTTGCATACATTAGCTCGGGCGTAGTTATTCGGAATTGTTATTTTTTAACTTTGATTATTTAAACCCCTGAATGCTTTTTTGAAAGTTGCTGTATTCCAAGTACAACTCCAAAGTATAAAGATATTGATTTCTTATTATTTTTTTCCTGCTATGTCGAAGTAAGAAGTAACGTATGTTGTGTGTGTGGTGTAGAGGCACGAGTGCGGAGTACACGTGGCAGGCGGCGGGCGGCGCGGCGCGGCGCGAGATGCCCATGCCGCGCGGCGTGGCCGTGGACGGGCGCCCCGAGCCCCCGCGGGCCGCGCGCGGGCCCCGCCCCGGGCCCGCTGAGCCCGCGGACACGCGCACGCCGCTCTACTCCGACATCCTCATCGCGCACTCCACGCTGCCAGGTGCGCACACACTGACTTACATATATCTTTCTCTAACCTCATAGGATTAGCAGTTATTTGACGAACTTCTTTCATGGTAGTGAAAAGCAGGAACTACCCAATCTTAGTAACATTACACAAACTTCCATGTCCGTCAGGGCTGGTGGCGCACCGCGACGGCAAGCTGGGCTCGTGGTACATCCAGGCGCTGTGCGAGGTGTTCGCGGAGCGCGCGCACGACTGCCACGTGGAGAAGCTGTTCACGCTGGTGGACTCGCGCATGCAGGACAAGTTCAAGGTGCAAACCTCCTCCGTGGACCGCTGGGGCTTCAACAAGCGACTCTACCTGCACCCCGGACTCTACGAGGATGAACTCGCAGCTCCCTAACCTTCCCTGGGTAAACCTGATCTTCATAAACATTTAGATTGCTATCATGCAGATGAATTATTCCAAGAGATGATGATACAAACTGCCTCTTACATGACTCAATAAAGTATGTTGAGACATTATCGAGTTCAAACATTTTCAACATATCAGGATTATTTTATGAGCCACTCGAACTAAGAACAAAATATGATAAATAATTACTCAAATCGTGTTTAATCATGCAATAAAATGATGCGCACAATGTTTTCATTTTAACAATTTTACCAAATACTTAGCTTAGTGGGTAATGAGCGATCTTTATATAGACATAATCAATTAATCAAATTTGTACGTAATTATGAATATGAAATGTTTTCACATCTTAAAAATGGTATTGTGTGAATCTCTATAAAATTATGTTAATATCTCGAAATTATTGAATGTACGTTTGCAATCTCTTAACATTGTAAAACCGTGACTGCTACTGTGAAAATCCATCTGATTGCTTTGGCGAAGCAAACGACACAATTTTCACACATAGTATTTAATTAGGTGTTGGTCTAGCGAAGTGCTATTTTTAAGATATCGTATTTTTACTGATGTATCTATTTAGTTTTAATCGCTCTTCAGAACAACATTTAAGTTGTTTATAAAAATATTAACCCTCAAAATGTATATTTTAGAAACTGCCATTTTATAAAACATTAAAGACTCTGAGTCACCTGTTTCATTAGGTGCTAGGTTATATATTTAGAAGTATACTTCTTCATCCCACCTTGTGAGATTCTTAGTAATGTGTTTCTTCATGCTTTTATCCTTTATTAGATATACAACGAAAGGTTAGCATGTTAACATTCCTAATGTAAACAACCTATATGCATTTATATCGAAACTTGAGAAATGAGACCTTGCTCATGTATTTTATTCACAGCCCTTCCTGAACTTATTGTTAATGGTTGTAGTTTAGCAATAAATTTTATGACAAGTTGTGATAAATGTAGCCAATACAAGTTCTTTAGGCATTTTGTTATGTCGAATGTGGTATAACTACTTTAGTGTTAAGGAATATTGTATATTTTTTTACAAAATAAATAGAGATTATCAATGCTCATAGTTTTAATACCGTCACATCACATACAAAAATAGATAGAAATATTGAGAGCACAAGAATGGTTGTGTGAACCCCGCGCTATTCGCGTTACGTATCCTAAACACAGATACTTACCGACTGATCTACTGATCAGGACGACGCCGGAGGTGAGTCTCCAATATACTTTCTTTTTTATTATTGTAGACTTTACAAAAATACATGCTTTCGTATACTGGAAAATAAATGCCACCGTCTTGATGATTATAATATTCATAACGCACACATTTATGTCTAACTAATACACAACCCCCGCCTTTGACGGTAATTAAATGGTTTTCTTTGCTTACGTACGCCAGTATCAATCTCTGTCAACATAGTATGTGCTCAGACTGTTCAGAGTCAACAACTATGACATAACTTCGACAGCGGTGCTACAAAAACCAGAATTTTTCATAACAAATATATACATTTTTTATTACTTTTATAAAAGGATATAAAACTTGGAGTCTGATAGTTAATGTTAAAATATTTTAATCTCATTTTGGAATTCGTTAGCTCATAGCCTCTCCATTAGTCACATCAGATATTATTAGTCACGCAAGGATGGAAGCATGAAAAGTATAATAAATACCTATTAAGTAAACTGCGCTCACATGACATTTTACAACAATATCTTTGTGGTCACAAAATATTAAATAGCAACAAATTATTTGAGTTTTATCTCAGATTTGTGCACTATTTATTTACCAAAATATATAAAGATGTTTGTATAATTATTTCGTATGCTACTTTCTTATAGCCAACAAAGAAGTCATTTTTCTCTTATTATAAAGTGTTGAAATAATTCCTAACATTTAATGATAGTAGTTGTTGTAAAGTATCGAGTGTGGCGGGCTTCAGTAGAGTTCGCTTAGCTACCGGTCTCGCTCGCTGAGCTTGCTGAGGTTGAGTCCCGGGCGCAGGCAGCCGCCGCAGCCCGCGCCGCGCCACCCGCCCGCCAGCTCCGAGTACGAGGCCAGCTTGTCCAGCCACCGCTGCATGGGGTTCACTAGAGAGCTCTGGTAGAGCCACACGAGGACGGACGTCTTGGACCACCAAGGTTCGAACGATTTCCAGTCGTATATTACGATGGCGTCGTACCAGTTCCTCTTGGCAGCCATACTGTCCTGGTATGTCGTCCACTTCGTGCAACACTTGAAACTATCCGGGATGGTCTGCTCTTCAGGGAGGTCTAACGAAGATAGGTCCACGGTCGCATTGTTCGTGTAGAGATTCGGTTCCGGTAGCAAATTGTGCGTTATAATATCTGTATGAAGAGTGTCGAGCGGAGCGAGGCCAGCAGGGGTGGACGAGGCGGGCGACGAGGCTGGCGCCAGCAGTAGCGCAGGCGCTAGCAGCGCCAGCAGGCTGGTGACGTAGGCGAGCGCCAGCGCCGCGCAGGCCGCGCCCAGGCCCCGCGCCAGCGCCGCCAGCAGGCGCGCCTCGCTCGCCGCCGCCAAGTCGCCGTATGTGAAGAACCCGCGCAAGCGTGCCTGCTTCAGTGCCACTCGACGTTCTAGCCACGACAGCCCTGCTTCAAATGTCTTGTCGCTCACAAATACGTTCCAATCCTGAAAACAACATTTGTATTAAACAACCGAAAGTAGTGTAAATTGGTTGCAGCTGCAACTTTTTATTAAATATTTTATAATATAATATTAGTAAATTATTCGACATATAGCATACTATGGCATTAAGGAATTCCACTTCTAATTTCTTAAGCTGACTGAGCTCCAGGCCTCCGGAAGCCGCCCACTCGGAACATACCACGTCGTCGTCTTCGCCATCATCTTGTAAAAACTTGTTGCCTACCATCTATAAAAAAATAGGGTACATAATTATTTTATAACAGTTTAATCACGCGTATTTATTGGCATCGCGCCAGTGTTATACCCGGTCCCGGTATAAACGGTCCTTCATCAAGAACTTACGCGGCAGTAGTGTCGCGAATCGGGCGATATCGAATATATAATTTTTTAAAACATTACGAACAGATTAAATAAAAGTCTTATTAATATTTTAGCCAAAAATAAAACATACAGGGTTTGTTTTTTTTAGAAAGCAATGCAGGCCTATGTCTACAGTGGGCTAAGGATAGGCTGAATTGATTGAATTAATCAGTTTCTTTGGGAATTTTATGTACTTACCAAAGAAACAAGGAAGAGATCGGCAGGTGCGGCGGCGGCGAGGTAGTCGGGGTTGCAGGAGTTGAGGCGCTCGAGGTAGAGGATGGCCAGCACGAGCGCGCACGGCGACACGCACGCGCTGCGGGCGATGCTGGCGGCCGCGTCCGCGTGCAGCCGCCGCAGGGAGCGCCCGCGCTGCGACACTGACCACAGCTCACATGAGATCTCTGAAACACACATGTTGCCAAATATTATATTCATCAAATACATTGTGCTTTTGTAGTAAAACATTTTCAGCAAATTTATTTGATTACTAGAATTTATTAGATTTTGTTTGGTTTATATTTTTAAGATACTAGTGATAGCGTTATAAAGCAGATGTATAAATGTACTTCTTGAAGTTTTGACAAAATAAAGGGGAACATAGCTGACAAACAATATTACTGTTTTGGCCTCAGTTGACAAAAACAGCAGATAAAATCCCATTCTAGAATTATTTCACTGTGATATTGCTTCTTCAATATGGTAACAGTGTAATTAAAACAATTTTCATACATTGGATAAACCCTGAAAACATTACACTTTTCTTGGAGGGTAAATTAGTAAACACTTTTATGATTCATACATAAAAGATAAAAATTGGTATATTAAAAAAAAATTGATTACCAGTAACCGGTAGACTCAGGCAAGGCAGTGCTGGCAGCTGTCCATAGTATAGGGTCTTCGTGATACGCTTCAGAAACTCCTTGTGGTCACCCATGCTCTGAATATGAAACATTCTTATAAAAATATCTGATTTTACATGCATTAAGTCCATATATCAATAAGATACAAAACATATACAATTAGATCTTACAAATTAGCAAATTCTTCAATAGAGTTTAAAGATATAATAGTCAACAATTTTTATATGCCAATGTGATTTTATGCACTTTAGATAAGTACTGGTTCACGTTCACATTTAATAACACGTGAATGAACTACGCGTATTTCACTAAGTATTAAGTACAAAAACATGTTAACTATAATGAGTCTCATGTTCTGTTGATAAGCTGCAGAAGCTGGCTGACAATAAAATGCATTAGGGTACGAACAGAAATTCTGCAATAAACTCAGCTCTTTTGTTATTATAGCAGGTTAAGGTAGAGAAGGTGCATTTTCTCCGTTAAGCTAACTACACGAGTAGGCCACGACGTGACCTCTTTACGTACCTTGATCTTGGTCCTCGAACCCTCTCGTTTTCTTTTAGATATATTTGACATGTTCGCGCTAATTTTGACGGAAAACAAAAATATTTGAACTTAATATTACAAGTATTATAACGACAATTTACATATATGTAACCGGATTCTGAACAACGACGAAGCCTTTTTTTATTTTGGTTAATGTTTCAGTCAGATAAACATTACGTTATGAAGTCACGGCATCTGGCGTGAATTTTATGTATCTCATCATACATAATATTTTAATGAATAGACAAATGCATATACCTAAATCACTAGTGCAAATGAGATGAACGAATTTTCATGCTAAAAGTATGTGTAAAGAACTGAAACAGGTTTTTTGACAATTGACATTAACCCTCAGGGTTACCCACTACAACAACCAGTGTATCCAGTGTAAACTTAATGTTACAAGCCTAATATTTATAATTTTATCAGTTTTACATGTCATGTCTTTTCTTAAAACTCAGGAGTCGAATTATAATTCCCTATTACGACGAATGATCAACAATTCTGTTTTTATTTTGAAGAACAAACATAATTATTTAGTTACAATTTTACAGAGTCAAATATTTATAATTGAATCATTCTCAAGTTACTAAAACTACGCCACTTAAAAAGGTATAATTTTAATATAGTTTTCTTCCCCTGATGTCATCTCCTATGAAAACTATTCCTAAGCATCTTATTGTGGATACAAAGCACAGCATTACAGATGATCCTCAATCACTAAGAGGAGAGATGAACACTCAGTTTCATGATTATAGTGCGTATTATACTCATTATTGTCTTTTGAGAGTCTCAGACCAGAATCATAAATTCTAGCCTCTAATTTAATTTCGGTGTCATTTGCGACACAGTTTTTTATTAACTAATGCGGCTGTTAACGCTCAAGTAATGTTTGTCACTGGTTTTTGTTCCAACAAATAATTTTTGAATGATTAATTATATTTGTGAGGCGCAGTATATCGCAACACCATTGAGCTGAGATGACAGCTGTCAAACAAAATCAAGAAGACAATCGAACGCTTTTCATTCAGTTCAGAGCGATTGCATTTCCGAATGTAAATAGACGATAACATGAAATAACTAAATTGCGGCATTCAAAGTGATACAACATACGCTTTTTTATTGAGCAGACAGTAACATGTGTTTCTTATAGGAAGCGCCGGGCGCGTGAGTGTTTGCGGTGACTCGTGTCATTGATATTGATTTCTTTTATTTTCTGAGAGAACGACGCGAAAATGATTTAACCAGACCAGTGGGAGTTTCTGACCCGGTCTTCTAGTCAAGTGTGACAGTGGTGGAGACAATGTTTGGAGTTGAATGCTATGTGTGATAATGTGCAGACAAAATGAAAACTAAGAGTTTTCTGCTGTTTTCGACATCGGTGTTCGCAATAAGTATATTTCTGATAGTATTCCACTCACAGCCACCACAGTCTATCCAGAGTATAGTAACACAAACACACCAGCACATCAAAGACTTTCAGGTTTGTTCAAAAATATTATTTTTATGCAATATTTTGTATTCCCTCCTTCTAAACCAAAACTGTTTCGTATTATTTTGCTTTTAGGTTTGAGCTCCCTTTAGTCCCAGTAGTGTAAGAGATTGGAACTTAAGTAGCTATTTAAAAATTGTTATACTGTACTTGTCAGTTATGTGTTGCACATTATTTTCAAACTCTAGGTAGTTTTTAAATAATATATTTCCTTATTTATGTCTCAAAATGTAATATTTGATTACATGTATTTGTATAGTATAAGAAAACCAGGGCACTTACTGTTGGTTATCAAATTAAACCATTTATGTTGTGACTTATGAAAGTGTACAATTATGATTGTTCTGTGATGGATCTTTTAGATTAAATTGAAATATAAAATAAAAATATAAGCATTTAGTGGTCTTGTTAAATCCTAAGAAACCGTAATAGGAAGACTGTAGGTAAAACATGTCTTAGTAGAGTTAGTAGTATGATGTAAGTTGGATACCCCAGTACCTGTAACTTGTTTTGTAGCTGTATTATTAGAAGAATTTCTCAAATATGGAGTATGTCAGTCATCCAATCCAGTCAGTATCATCATAGAGTTTGTCTCACATCCCCATTATTGTCCTCTGATATGCAAATGTTTACAATAATGGTATTAATGATACAAAATGTTATTCAACACGAAACAGGCGTCATTGTCCCTGCAGGAGAACCTGCGGGATGTGGAAGAAAACCACCTGGTGCAGGAGGAGCAGTACGCGCGCCTGCTGGGGCTGGACGGGCGCCAGGAGCCGTGGCACAACACCTCCCTGCCTGCCATTGTCACCTATGCGCGGAACGACGCGCACGCGCAGGCAGTCAGCTTCGTGCGCGCCGCCGCCAAGCTGCCCTACACTGTGCTGCTCTACAATTTAGGGCTCAAACCCTATTCTTTGGCTGTTGTGAGTTAGACCTATCCACCTACAAATGCTTCATGCTCGCATCCACATGATTGCATTATTCAAAACTAAAAAGTACATACATACAAAAAAGTGATAAACTCTTATGATTTGTAAGGCAAATATTTTAATAGTCTTTACATTAGTTGAAAATGTTAATTATTTTGAATTGCCTCAGCAATATTCATATAAATTTTTATTTACACTTAGCACTTCTGTTCATTTAGAATTTATATCTTACATATTGTCAGATAGTAATACGTAAACCTATGCATGATATGGAGAAGTGATCTGCGAATTCATTCCAGGTGTCAAACTATTGCAACTCTTCGAAATGTGCCATCATCGAGCTGGACTTGGGCGCTTTCCCCTCGCACGTGAGCGACGAGAGCATCCACGCCGTCAGGCCGCTCATCATACAGGTGAGGCATCAAAACTTTAGTAACAACACAGTTTCTCTAAAAAAAAACAAATCTGTCTAGTAATGTTCTCGAGATTAATACGTTAATCCAAACAAAAATGGTATAAATATGCAAGAGGACATCGTTAACTAACTATTTTTGATTTATAGTAAAAAATACTTTGTTTTGAAAACCAAATGATATCCTCAAACAAGAATTGTGTGAACAAAAAATAATAAACTCCAAACAATAGTCCGATGTGGTGCTAAAGTATCTAGACGCGCTGACCTCGAACTGTGACTGCGACGGTCTTGACTTGGTCAACGCAAAAAATTACGATCTGTAACTTCAAATGTAAATATTAAACTTTATAGTATTTTGCAAATGAGGCAGCAGATGTCATTCGCTTACCGAAGTGATAGTTCGCAGGTTATATGTAGAGGTGTCGTCATGTACGATATGCATTAGACATTCTCAAACAATTCGTTACGTATGTTGTTAAACACATGTCAGCAGAAAATTTAGTACACTGTAAAAAAAAACGGCTGAGTGAAAAAAGTTGTCATAATAGTTCCTCCTAAAATAGTTTCCTGTGACCTCGCGAGGTTTTGCCTGACGCACTTGCTTCGTTAATTTGCAGTCACACAATAGTTTGTAGAACTAATGTTATTCTTATGTGATATAAACGAGTTTTGCGGCTAATATTAAAAGGTTTTTAACCTTGTGTGAAACTGGTAAGAGCCGACCGTTATCACTAATCCTACTTTAATTGCCCTAAATTAACTGGTTGTGAGATAGTCTAAACTTTTTACCTTATTACCGTAAAACCGCGATTTAGGCGCTTAAATGGAAATCCTACCTTTAATAATACTGATACAGGGAAGTCAACCAGTTTTTCTAACCCCTCTTACGGAAATAACTTTGAAAATCGCAATAAAGTAGAACAAAAGTGTATAACTAATATAACGAGTTGTTTATCATTCGGATACGATGTCAGACAGGTATGTGAGTTGTGTTGGTACTAAAGCGACTTATTTCCGACATAGGTACTGGTACTGCAATTAATTCGGCAAGAAAGAAATGAACCGCTGCCGCCTCACTGCGGTTTATTTTAGTAGAATAACTATCTGAATTTACAAATGCATACAGGGCAGATGTCTTACCACGACTTAATTATAATACAGTTAACACTAGTGACAACGACGATCGATGAATACTGGTAATAATAACCAAACACGAACACACCAGAAAGCGTTATTTATTCTAGTTTGATATGAGCCTGGATCTGCTGAGCCAGCCGGATCGACGGCCACCGCGGCACCCCCGCATAAAATAAAATGAAAGAACTGAGGTGAGTTTTCAGTAAAACGTGAAGTTAAGCTGAAACTAACGGGAAGGATTACTGTGATGATTTATGCTTGTCTTCAACTGTCTTGCCTTACTTGGTATAAACAAAAAATTGAAGGAAGGAAGAATAATAGGGACTTAATGTCTATGGATGTCTGCTGGGCCAGCGGCATTGTCCACAGGGGTTATCGCGGCACCGTATGCAAAGGGCAAAAATGTAAAAATGTGCACCGACTGCGGGGCAATGCATTGTATGAATAATAAATGTTTTGTTATTTACATGACAGCGTATCGTAACGTATATAGTCACGTAGATGGAATAGTTACTATATCACACACCATTACGTTATTACGAAACCTTCGAACTCGTTTGCACTGTAATTACCGTCAGAACGGCGGCGGTTGCCAGTGATTGCCTGGCGTGTCAATCTGTGGACAATCTGCATTTCCGTTATTACTAAAGTTTACTTTATGTAAGGTATTTCGTATTTGGCGCAGAAATAAAACCGACGTCACACGGCGAATTGCGGATTTTCAAATACTATTAATGTTGGAAATAATTATTTGCATTGTATTTATTGTATAGTAAACCACATTGAAATGGTATTAGAATTCGTCTAGTGACAGATGGTTTCGACTGCATCTACAGAGCGCGTCGTGTCGCGGCGTCGACCCCCGAGCAGTTAAAAATATTGCTGGATCCACGAATGCTTATCCTGAGTCTATATATCTGTGTAATGTGTATGTCACTTGAATGTTTGTAAAACCCCCTATGAAACAAGAAATAAAATCCTTAGTGTTGAAGTCGTAGAAAAAGAAAAGAAAAACAACTATAACACGACGTGAACCAAAGAGGGAAATAATTGATAAAGAGCAAACACACTTGTCAAAAAACCACTGAAACGGACATAAACGCAAAGAGAATTATGGTTGGTCTGTACTCCGTATGGGTACATAATTGATTTAATTCTTAATTTATTATTCCAGTCCGTACAACTTAACGTGTAGTTACAGAAAACCTATCATTAATCATGGCATACGTAAACAGACCCTCAATTAGGCGATTTTACATGATCAATATATTTGGGCATTATCCATAGTATAATAACTAACAAAGTGAAAGTTAAATTACCAAATAGGTACGTTCGTATCTGATCTAAACTATTATCGTGTTTTAAATATTACATTATTATTAGTCAAGACTTCATAAACTCGATATGTTTTTAAAGTAGCCAGACTGTGTCTGAATGTGACTCACTAATTCCACCGCATTTCAACTTCCGTGTGGCTCCCGTCTCGACAAGAAGGCGTGAAAGCAGCTTTAACAGTCGCAGTAATAAGAGGCTGTGTATCAATTAGCGACACGTTAGGTGTGCTACAAACGTGATGCTGACCGACCTTAGTTAACCACAGCTTATCGTGTTACACAGACCTACTAACTTCCAATTCTGTTGTTTACTCAGACAGTTGGTCTTTACGTAGTAACTGCTATCACGGAGAAATCAAAGAATTATACCGTCGTCATTCTGATATTTCTCTGATATTCCGAATTTTGATTTCAGATTCTAAACTAATATAAGTAAATTTAAAAAAGTAATGCGTTTTTTATTTTTGCGTAAATGATTTGATCCGTTAAATGCAAAATTCTGTCAATGATATCTTCAAAGTTACTCCCGTCCTCTAAATTCGATACGAGGCGCGTCGCATTCAAGCATGTTGTAATGACCGAATTTATTATAAGTGTGTCAGAGTGTTTAGATAATTGTAACGTTATCTACCTTAACAATTGGTCAGTTAACCTGCAGGGCAAGTGTTACAGCTTCCGTTACAATGAGCCGCATTACCGGAGGTTAAGGGTTACATTAATCATGTGGATTGACGTCGCCGTATCATGAAGGACCTTATAAAACTAAATTAGGTAATTAGGTTACTTGTCATGTTCCGATACGACCCGTGGATAGCTACCGGACAAACAACCACTGAATAAATGAACACGGTCGTTCAGAATGCGTTACTACTCCTATGTTTCACCATAATTTATGCCTGAACAGATATTTTGGTTTTCTTAGAATTCTCACACTATATAAGGGCTCACTTAACTATAAGGCCGTTATCCAATCAAAACCTCAAAGCATTCAGAGAGGAAATGTTAACACCAGCCTTCTCAAACATATAAAAGTTATGATAACACTTACACAGAATTAACAATTTCATTTAACTATCAGTTAAATGGTCCACTCATAGTCTTGTATATTTTTTTATTGTGCTATTATTTATTTAAATATGGTAGTCCCCTGTAGTCAAGTAGGTATGTGTCGCTGTGAATGTAAATACATGCTTTGAGGCAGCCAGCATACTATTAATCAGTAATAGGTTCATTGTAATGAAGAGTTTAATGGCAACACGTTATCAGGCGGGCGGTGAGTGGCCGCTGCCGAACAGTAGAGCGATGCGCGAGGAGGCGCCCGAGACTGGTCGAGACACGTGATCCCGAACATGTCGGGCTGACTGATATGCCTAGTACATACATAGTAGGTACATTTTAACTGGCTTAAAAAAACATTTCTAAAAAGGAATAAAGTTCAAAATTGGTCGATATTTTTAATTTACTCATAGGTACACTAGGAAAATACTACGGCATTGGTCTTAACGCAGTTTCCTTATAGATAATAGCTATGTCTGTTCATTCCGTCGAGTCTCGCCTACGCTCGTTTTAAAGAAAGTGGTTATTTAATTGAATACATTTTTAAGGCTGACCCCTGACATTTTGCATTATATCCTGGCCTAAACTCTTTGTTCTAGTAATCCCCAGCACTAATAAAAATAAATTGTTTACCACGGGTCACGCCCGGGCTATTTACTTAGCTGTAATTGCGATCCCGGGGCGCTACAATCTTGGTAACGCAAAATGTACAAACCATCAAGTTAATAGTGCTTTTAGCATAACGGCCGAGATTGTGTTTTGTTTTGTGGTCAAATTAACAGGTATTACTAAGCATAAAACGTGTTTGGCGAAACAATGAGAACGCGCAGATAGCGTAAAATAGCCACGAAGTGTATCCAGTGCGGGGGCAGCCCTGGGAGCGCCGTCTGCGTGTCTGGGCCGCTCGAACAACACACTTCTAATGACCAATATTTTGAAAAGTTGCGTTGATTCAACTGCGATATTGGGATCAGACGTCTTTAATATTAGATACTTCTTTTATACAATGCAATCTACTGAATATGAAAACTGAATCCTGCCTCGTTAAAACTGAAAACGGCTTTACTGCTTTGACTAATTTTATGTTAGAATGACGAAGATGTTGAAGAAGAGCGATCTCAGAAGCTCCAAGGAAAATAAAATCTAAATATCAAGACCCACACCGATCGTAAGACATCCACTGGAAAATGGATTCGTCTGTTGTATCTATTGTAACATTTGTAACGGAGAGCATAAAGTTTTTCATGAAAACTATCTCGTGTGGGCCGAGAGTACTTAAAACTGTATTTTGTTATTTTACTTCTGGAAATGTTGGAATATAACCTATAGTTCGATACTCCAGCGACCAAATCTCTGTAACCTAACTAACTGATCATTTATACATGTCTGCTCTATTTCGTGTTCTGGTCACGTGAAATTGGCGCGAATAATAAATCATTAAACGTATGACTTGTAGCTCGAAGGAATGTAGTTTAGATTTTGTCACGCTTCTAAAGTAATATTTCTAAATAACCCACGAATACTGTTGTTTAACCTTGGCTGTCACTAGAATATTTCTGATGGTCAAATTAAAACAATATCACTTTAACTCGGAATATGTGGTAAAATTTTATGTATAAGATCCGTGATAATTTATTTATTTGGTTTTTTCCTCTGGATACCAGCTGGGTTCAGTCCTCCGTCAGAAATATGGGATACACCGATCATTATTCATTTCATTATGAAGTACACGCATGACGTTATACTTATACTAAAGCTACAGAAAAAAATAACTGCGTAATATAATTATATGAGCTCTGTTTCAAGCGATAAAGTGCTCTAGAGTCCACGATGACTATAAATCTTATTAAATAAATATAAATCTTTTTAAATAAAATAAATATAATTTTAATTCTATGGATGTTATGTCTGAAAATAAAGTATTATTTTTTTATTATTATAAACAGAGCATCCCTTAATCTTAAGTGCAAGATGACAGCACACTGCACAGACAGGTTACTTATTGTAAAAGATAGAAGTATGACTGACTTTCTAACCCACCAATAGACATGCAAAGTATTTTTTAGCAGGCCTTCTTCGACACGTGTTTATTAAAATTGGGTTTACGCTTACTATCACCCCAAAAGACGTTAAATTGGAGATTAGCAGTTGTGGTTCTCGCGGATTCTATTTAATTAGTTATGAAAGTTAATATTTAAATTTTAAATGTATTTTATGTGATATAATCCAGTTAGTGGTTTAGCACATAAAATTTATCCTTCGCCTGACCTCGCTGAACCAATAACTAGGTTTACGAGTATCGATGCTAGATGGATATCGTCGTCCATTCATGCCTTCTCGTTCGTCCTTTTCATGCCCCGATGAGGGTCGAACTCAATCTCGCCTCACAGCTATTTATTAGAGACGTGATAGATTAAAACTTAACTAACTTAACTTAAAACTTCATGTCCTGTGCCGACAAGATTTAACTTTAGAGCCGCAAATCAAGCTACAGCCGCTACGAGCACCAGCTTTACTAATGGGCATTTATAGGCATATAGTTAAATCTAAATATGAGATTGAGGAGCTCGTGGTTAAACTATCCTTGACGTGGTCGGTCAGTAGATGGATGACCATCTTTGTCATGACGAATTCCTCCGTGTTTCGGAATTCACGTTACATTGTGGGTCCCAGGTGTTATTCTTACATCTTTGACAGTCGTTACAGGTAGTCAGAACTGTCAGAAGCTAGAAAGTCTGACAACCAGTCTTACTAAGGGGTATTGTGTTGCCCATGTTACTGGGTGGAAGAGGTCAGATAGGCTCCTTGCGAAACACTGTTACTTAGCTCAATCTGGTTATACTGGAAGCAGATCTCAACATTATTAGGAAAAAGCTTGGAAGACGACGAAGTTAAATCTAGATATGGATTCTAGCAATAATGATGATACATTAATGGATCACTTTGAAATGATCAGACCACTTAGGAAGCGGTGAAGGGTGGCGGATACGGATCGTGCTAGTTTGCTTTTTTTTTATAGTGAGGTGTAAATATGTTGTTGCAGCACGCGCTGAGCCGCGTGGGTGGCGTAGTGTTCTGCGAGGCGTCGCAGCGCTGGGCGGGCTCGGCGGGCGAGCTGGCGGCGCTGTGGGCGCGCGCGGCGGCCGGCGCCGGCGTGCTGGCCTGGCCGCGCCGCGCCGCCGTCACCAGCCTCACGCACCCTCGCATGTTCCACTACTTCCACGCCAACATCGACGACTTTCTCTTCGTGCAGATGCTCGACCTCACGCGCCTCGTCGTCGTCAACAAGCCCGCCGTCACCGACATCATGCGCCCCTGGATCCAGTGCGCGCTCACACTTGAATGTATCATGCCCTTAGGTGAGTACCTACATCTATAACGCATGCTACTTGCGTGTCGCATGAGATGTGTTTCGGATGCTTACCCGGGGTGTGTGGTCGCAGGTGCTCAGTCGGTGGGGTGCAGGTTCGACAAGAAGCCGCAGTACCGGTACTCGGGCTGCCACGGGCAGGACGCGTCCGCGCTGAGCATCGTGCTGGGGCTGCGCTCGGGCTTCGAGGAGAGCTCGTACGCGGTGCGGGCGGGGCGCGCGCGCTGGCGCAGCGTGGCCGAGGCGGCGGCGCGCGCCGAGCTGGCCGCGCTGCTGCGCAACTCCACCGACAGCGACGAGCGCACCGAGCACAGCGCGGACCCGCTCACCGCGCACGCCGCCGCCGCCGCCGCGCTCTGAGCAAGGACTAATATACATATTTATTGATTTTTAAACTTTGAAACGACAACTAATGTTAAGATGATAATTCGATGTGTTAGTGAGACCAAAATTATTCATTATTAAATATCATTCCATTTGTTAAAATTACGCCAAAAAGTAGGAATTTTGTTAATTGAATTTTGAAAATTCGTGGAGTGTTAGTAAATTAGTTAAATAATTATTAGTAGAATAAGTACAAGAATTATATTTAAAAGATGAATAACAGCAATTCAATAATGACTCATTAAATTTGGTAAGGGGGATTCGTAATCCGTACTGTGGAGTCATATATCATGCTACGCGCGCGACTAAGTTCACTAAGTAGTTCTCCTACAATCAATACTGAGTACAGTGAGTACAGCAACTCATACATGTAGTATGAGTTGGTGTTGCCTCGGACGACGTCGCGCTCCGGCTACAGACACGGTGAGCCGCCTCACGTCAGTGCGTGAAGCAGCGCCCATCTATCACCATCAGCCGATGATCCCAGTGCGTGTCGCACCTTACGTCAAATGCCATATCGGGTACAAAATAAAGTTGTTTTCTTTAAGTATATTATGAGGAATCTCGCGACATGATTGTTACCTAAGTCAATTGTTTGTATTGATATCTAAATTCTAAATGTTTATAGCAGTATTATTTGTTAAATGAGTTCATTTATTAGGACAATTAAGTGGCTCGCCTTCTGAGGCGGCCGCTGTACACGTAGCGGTGTGGATCGATACGTGATAAGCTATCGTTTACCATTTGTTATAGTAGTATTAGTATTATTTATTCAGTTACAAAATAATACGCACGTTAGAGCGGCGTGGGCGGCTCGGCGCTCGTTCTACTTGGCAACAGCCGCGAGCGAGCGCCGCGCCGGAATATTCCTCACATGGACGTGCTCGAGCTTACTAAACCGAGCAAATGTTATTCTAACTTCTACATACTTTGTTGATAAATATTCATTTATAGGGAAGAATTGTAAGCAATCACAGAGCAGTTAGTAGCCATATATACTGGTTTCGTGATAGTATAACACATGTGCTACACATATCTATCCTTTTGGATATGTCCGGGCGAGCCCAGCTACTATTGTTATCTGTGACTATTGCTGTGGCACGTCACTTCAGGAATATTCCCGTTAACGTTTAGAACACGCCGACTCCCACTCCATCCCAGTGTAACTCACGTAACTGTTTACAGTACCCGTCTCGCGGTACTCCCACATCGTCACCCATGCGGCGTTACTGATGTCGTAATGTCTATGATATTGACGTCACTTCTCCATTCTTCGTTGGTTTCAAATTATGCTCTGCAAAAGAAGATTCAAGTACAAACTAATTTAATGCGAATTATAATCATGTTTTAATTACTATCTTGAGCGCTCACAGTTAAGGCGTTCTGAAAATTGAGTTTTATCTTTACTCCATACAAAATATGGGCCAAAACTAACAAAGTATTCATTAGTAGCTTCGTAAACAATTGCGATACGATTTCCTGAATTAGATGGTAACGCTTCGTAGGTTCTTCACGTATGTCTGGTTTAATATAATTGTATATCAAAGTAAATTAATTAAAGGCTTAGCTATAGGAGCAGCGTGTAACATGGGGGCAGAGGTAAAACTCATTTATTACTGACGAACAAGTCGAATGAAGGAGGTTTAATATAATGTTTTCGACAGCTGTGAATTTATCTAGGATCTTATTTATGTATTCATTTGTACATAGAGAATTGTACATTAGACTATTATAGTAAACGTAGTGCTCCAATTTTTCGTAAAATACTTAGTTATAATATAGCTATCGTACGGTCGTTTGACGGTCGGCGTGTATTTAGCATTTTTATTGCTATTCATTAGCAGTTCGCGCATTGATACTCATTAGTCATAATTATATGTACGAGCCTTTATCGAGCAATATTATATTTTTACATTAAGTACGCAAGTGGGGCATTTGATCGAGCTATTTGGCAGGCATTTGAATTGTTTAAACACTTTTTAGAAATAGTGTAGGTCGAGTAAACACGTGTTAGCAATAACGAATACGTATGACAAGTGTTGCGGCGGCGGGCGCCGGCAGCCCGGCGGGTAGTGGTCGGCGATACATTATATTTTATACAACCATTAAAATATTATTCTCACTCGTATAAGTATTGCTCTTGTAACGAACGGTGCATATCGGTGTTTTATTTTTATATACATTTATTTAACACCAGGTTTGGTTGTGAAATGGTTATCAATTTAGTTACTTACGCACGACTTATTTATTTTGCAACGTCCAATGTGATACGCGTGTACGTTTATTGACCTAAAATTTATATGTATTTACAAACAGGTTTTATATAAATTAAAACCAGTGATTATTGTAGTATTGATATCCCACATGACATATAATTTACAGTACTTAAAGACTCCACTCCACCATGAATACTAGAGAAGCATTGTTAAATGTATGTTATAATTTCATCCATTAATTCATAAAGTGCATGATTATCAAATATATGAACAATTTTGTGTAGACCTATACAGATTTATTTGAAGTATTTTCGAATGTATCATCTAATGTAAGGATTTCATCGTTGCATAACGCAGCTTAGTGTGACCAAACTGAATCAAGTTGCCTACGCTCGGTGAATCTCGATATAAATTGTAAAATATCTCTTAATAATCTTTATTTTTTCCAAACACATTAGCCGCATACCATGGTTCAGGAATCTACGTGATACTTGTCAATTTGATAAGGAAACCTTTTAACTGTCCTAAAATATAGGTACGCGGTGCGTTATGTGTTATTCCTGTGAAAGGGTAAATGTATGCCAGACTTATGCTCATGAAGCAAGCAATATTATATTCCGGCAGTCAAAGTGGGTAACTTATAAGAGACCCCCGTAGCAATTAAAGCCGTATGTAAGCCCTATTCGATACACATTTCGTTAGTAATGAGATGCTGAGAGCTACGAGTTGCGCACAGCTCTTGTCACTGGTTACTGTTGCGTCGCGCATGTCGTTTCATTCACTAGTTTATAATGAGATCTAGTCCTAATGCTAATACGTAAAATCATTACAAATTACAAAAAAAAAACAACTCTAAACGACTTCATATTCACACCATCGGCGCCGCCTCAGCGCTAAATGCAATAAAGTTGTGATTTATGATACGTTTACACGTTTTGATGCTCTACGCGACTATTAAAAGCTTTTCCATGAAAAAATACTTAAATAATATTAAAAGCAAGGGTGTTAGTAGCGCAATCTGCATTTTACTACTTAATAGTTTAATACATGCCTGCGTTAATCAGTCACTGTTTGAAGCAGGCTACGCTTTAGAATATTTTGTCTAAGTGTGTGAGAGACCTACAGACAAAATCAAAAAACCATTTAATGCATACTTTTGATGTGAACATACTCTTACGAATAGAATTCGTATTAAATTTATACAGTTTTATCCACGTTTATATGACCACGTTTGGAATTAGTATTATGCCAGATGCATCACATTGTTGTGATAACATTAAAATATTAGCTGTAAGGGTTTTCCATGTAGATAACGATAGACAATCTTGCTGATATGCAGTCTAAACCAACATTGCAAAACGGAGTATTTGTATAGTTTCCTCGCACTCTGCCTCTAGTTAGGTGTAATTATAAAATTATATTGAAATGCAACTGTTGTGATTATTATTTTGTACGTTATTTTTAGACGTGATACTTACCGTTATTTGCAGGCCGAATGCTTAATTAGGCTGGGACATAACAACATTGGCACTTATAAGTACATTTTATAAAGATTTTGTTATGTTGAAACTATAATCTATTTTTTTAATATAAGTACATACCAAATTATTTTTTGTAACTTTTATAAATGTAATAATTAACCTTTTATAAATATGTTCAGAACTGGTGTAATGTGATATATCAATTACCAACCATAATAAAATCCTAATGAATAACAAAGATTTTGGTAAGGAGGCGCGGTGCCGGGAGGGTGACTCCTTACGGGCCGCGGTGAGCTCGCTGTGGCGGCGAACGGTTATCCTTCACCATTTCCGTGCATTATTTATACCATTATTTGAACAGTTTAACACTTATGTGCATGTTCGATGTGAAATGCTTCTGAAAACAAATAATTAAATATGTATCGACTAGTAACGATGCACTGTTGTTATTTATTGTCATTACTTTTACTGGGTCTGAGATCTGACTAAATGATTTGTTACCAACATTTCTTTTAAATTTTTTAAGGCTATTTTTCTTTGTCTAGTTAATAAGTATGTTCCATAAATCTTATGGTTGAAATTCATAATGAGTAAGCTTATCAAAATACTACCTACTCAGACCAAATTGACAAAAATGAACAATAATAATTGTGTAACTGGGTATCTATGTAAAATAATTGGTGTTTTTGTAACAGCTCTGTAAAATATTTTTCTATTGCATAATTGCATAATTACATAACACTGTAATGAAAGTGTGCATGTTGACGCAACAGTTGCATTTCCCGCGTGTCCCGCTCCGCGCGGTCGTGCGCGCGCTCGGCACGACCTCGGACCATGTTTAGCGTATTTTTCAAACAAATGCAGCTTTTACATACGCATATCTTTATCGACAAGTGATAATTATTTATTAAACGATGATTACAAAATTGAATATTTGTTTTATTTCTATGTAAACTTCCAAAAGCAGAGTAAACATAAAAGAATACAACAAGAATAAAGATATATGTTTTTATTAGTTCTATGCGGAAATCACAAGTCTTACAATAAAACAATCTTGCATAAAACTATTCAATAATTACAAATGAACCGATTAAAACAATTCACAGATAACAAGGATACAGATTTAGTAGTTACCACTGAAATACTGCTAACACCTAATTACCGTAAATTTATTAGATTATTACGAACCCCGGAGCAGTATTCCAAACCAAATCCTTAATACACACTTACAACTATTAATTATCATAACTTCAATAACTGCATTTATTTATTTATTTTCAAGAATAGTCGACTAGTTCCCTCTATTGGATATCTAAACCAAATCAGTTGTTTTAATAATCTTATTTGTAGTTACCTATGTATTTACTAAGAAGCATAAGATATTCACGCGGTGAAAAATAGATTGTAAATTAGTATTTTTATAATTTTCATCAGATAGATACCTATAGATAGTAAGAATGCTTAAATCTTATTCTTATCGTATAAATTCCACGAAAGCCTTGGGGTCCCAGGGCTGGGTCAACCAAGGATGGCACACCACGAGGGCTGGACTTTACAGCATCTAGCAAAGCAACGTATAAAAACCGAACCTCGGTTTTTAAGGCGCCTTTATATGGCGTGAAGCATGTGAACGGCTCTGGATAACACTAAAACAAGTCACATGGCGCAGATTTGTACTACACAGTACACACGTACCTACAAATATACATATACAACATTGTGCATTGACTAGATACGACTGTGCTTATTATGATAGCTGCACCTTTACAGCTCGCCGCTAAATTGACGTAAGTACAAATAAATATGCAGTTCATATTTAACTAAAACATTAAATAAGTTGAAGAACCTACCTTTGTAAGATGGAATATTTTTTGTGACGTTCATCATTCTAATCATACTCGTAATTTGTTTTTAGAATAAATGATTCTGTAAAGACGCCTTTCGTTTTAACGCACGCAAAGCTATTAAAGTTTTACCTTAAGAAGCAAGAATCAATGTTTAGTTAAACATTAAACTCAAGATAACACATAATTTACCGAGCTAGTGACGTTATAAGCAGAAAGGTAATGCTCGGTAAATGGCCCCTTGTCCGAGACTCGCAGTCGGCGACATCAACATGTGCATTTTAATACTCTAATAAAATTTGAAACACAAGTATCAATCTTCAACGTGACGGACATTACTCTGGCTGCATATAGAATAAATGTGAATATTATATACCCTTCCGTTCATTCTTTTATATCATATCTACTTGAGTATGATATTGCATTCAGTGTATGTTTAACTTACCATCACCTTTATACGAAGAACATTTTTCATGAAAATACGATCGTTTTAACCAAAACAGTTTTTATTTCTTTTTGCTATTTACTTTTGTTTCTATGTTTTATTATGTTTGATACTTATTTTTATTATTTTGCAGAATCTAACTTATATTAAAAATGAATGCCAGAGAGCTACAAAGTAGTATAATGGCAAGATATATTGCTTGTAATACAAATGCAACATTTAAACTTAATCACGAATAAGACATAAACTCTTAAATAATAAAGCTAATACACATCTTATTACTAAATAGTATTAATATATTTATCACACAAACTAATAAAATCTTTTCTTGCTAACAAAATATAATTCAATTTAAACAACACTTAAATGTATTCATAAATTTGAAATAGATAAATATTCATTGAGAAATATACAAAGTAGCCATTAGAGACGCAAGCCTTAAGAATATTGAATAACTTTAATAAATATATTTGATAACGGAAGTAAATAGTTACATATGCTCAGAAAAATATATATATTATAGTCTTAAGCAAGTTGAAGGACAAAAGACAAATACAATTATAGCATAATAATATGCATAAAATATGTAATTTTCATATATAACAGACAGAACATGTACAATATTGGTTTTAGATGATTGTTTTAGCCTCTAAGGAGAGAAAATTGTCAGTAAACTTATCCTCCGAATAAAATCATTCAACAAGGTCATTTTTTAAACAGTCACAACCCACGTAAGAACATGCCATAATACTGTATTTGGCTAGCAACGAAAATGGCATGGTATTAATACTATTTATTTTAAAATGATTCGGCGAAGCCGGGTGACGCATGACGTGTTAAACACCGTTCTCGTACATGGCTATAATCAACTTTGTACAAGAAAACCATGACCTTCATTGTGTAGTGAGCATGCCCAGTATAGCAAAGTCTCATCAATAGGAACACTATGAAGTATTATTTCAATACCTGAGCTACCGCAACTCCTACTTTAAGTTATAACACTAGTTGCTAGAAATTCGATAAATTTGTAAACACTATCACCTGAGTGTTTGTCGTCACAGCTACTGTGCATGTTCACTGTCTAGTTGTATTGTGCATCTCACTAACTTCAATGGTCGTGACTTTCTGAGATATATCAGGATCTCGCGCGTTAGTGACTATGTGTTGTTAAAACACAACACACTGGCTCGCAAACTGTGACGCAATATATTGTTATAGAAAATATATGGCGGTTTTATGATTTATTCACATTCAACTATTTTTCGCAAATTATTTGAAATACTTTTAATATACATTAGTACCATTTTAAGATAACGAATTTGTATATGTATTATGTATAATTCAACATACTATATGTATTTGCTAGGAAAGTTAGAGACAATAGGTCCTCCTATGTTGCCTGCCCAGTACAAGAAGTGTCGTTAAATGTTTTTATTATAATACATACAGTCCTATAGGTATATGTATTTTATTTTAACAGTAAACTTTATAAATAATAACATTACCGACCAGGTAAGAGTCTTAAATTCAGAGTATAAAACACGTGTACACAATTATACAAATATATATTTTAAAATAACGAAACAGATAGAGAGCGCACGCACCAACAAAGCAAATTATCATACACTCTTTTGAAGTATGAGTAGAATTATTAATATATAGAGAAACTTAAGAAAATTATACAAAGTAAAAATCAAAACAGTTTATTAAATTTCTTTGCTGCTTAAATGTGTACGCCCTCTATGTAGCAAGTATTCTATGAAACAGTGTAACATCACGTTTATGTATTGTGTAAATCCTAAGTTACTTTTAAGTTCTCAGTACAGTGGCACTTCGACGGGACACTACTGCTACAGTGCAACCTTACCATTAGGAAGATGTGAAGATATGTTCATATTACTTGCTTTCCGGTTCATCACTTTTCTTGTCGTAGTCTATGAAGAGCAAAGGAATCATCCCGAGGAAGCAGCCGATTGTGATGCCAATAACTCTGCCCTGAGAACGATACGAAGGATACGGATTAATGTTTATGGTTAGAGCTGATCAGAATTGTGATTGATACTTGACTTTCTCGTGTTTGTTTGGACCAGCCTTCAGAACGAAATTAGTTTACAAGCCATGAATGACGCAAGGATAACGCGCTACCTGCTGCCAAAAGCATTTATGTTTAATTGTTTACATTGGTATGGCATTTAGCCAAACCTAGATCATAAGAGTATATAATTATAATCTTGCATCAATGAAATGACCTCAGTTTTTTTTACATAAATATGAAGTTAGGCTGAGTGAAGGCTTTAATTGCCTTGCGGCATTATTGGCACAAGTTTACAAAAGCCAGTGCTATTGCGAAAAATTTATTAGGAACATAAATATACATAAAAATAAAATAAGTGATCAGCTTACGAAATTGGCGAAGCGGCGGCTGATGACCATGTCGAGCTGCACGGGCGCCAGCTTGGGCGCGCCCAGCCCCACCCAGGACGCGGCGCGCTCCACGTAGTACGACGAGCCGATGCCGATCACGTCGCTGAACGTGTTGCCCAGCGCCGCCGCCGCCATCGTCGACAGCGTTATGTACGCGCTCATCGAGCTCTCGATGCGGTCTCCCTGCAATGTCACACAAATAATTACTACAATTTTAGAATCAAGTAAAGAAAAAGATGAACGTAAAATACTTTATCCATATTTTTAATACATGACTCAACAGAATTCTTAATGCTTGAATCAAGTTACTTACCGCAATGATCATGATGAAGTTATCTAAGAATCCAAAGCCTATGAATGGTATCGAGTTTGCAAGCGACACTGTAAAAAAAATATATACATATTAGCCATTGCTACAAAAAACGCAAGCTAGCAAAAAAAGTAATAATAATGATTAAATCCAAACATGAGGTCACAGCACTGACATGAAGTATGAGCTCATTGGTGACATCACACATTTAGCATTTATGTTATTTACATATTTCATAACTACATGTTGAGAATTAAGATTGTTTTGCAAGAAGTTTGAGTATGAATCTTTTATCCTTTTTATAAAACAATTCAATATAGAACAACTATTTTTTTGACTATATATTCAAATTTATTTATTTACAAAAAGCATTAGCAAAATTATCCTCTTATCAGATAGTGTGATAAACACTACGCTTTACATAAGTAACAATGTATTTGCTTAGGTATGGTAACAACTAGAACAAGGACTTACAATGAAACAGCTCCCTCTTGGTAGGCGGCTGCACCATCTCAGCTGAAACAGAAGTCAATTATTTGATGAGATACACATGAAATGTTTAATTGCTGATATGATTAGATTGTGGTGTATTAAAATATATTTATCTTCTGCTGGTTTTTGTTTACTAAAGCATTTAATAAACTGATTATACCACCTACTTTTGTATCATTTCAATATGCACAGTGTCTTATATAAAATTGGTAAAGCCATTTCATCAGAGTATGGTCAGTAAACTTTTAACATGAGAAATTACATAAGATATAAAGTCAGCATAAGTTGTAGTTGTTTGGAAGATGCTTCTTGTACCAAATTAGTTAACTAATTATCCATTACAGTCTCTTTTGTGGCCATTATACTTTTATCCAAGCAGCAGGAAAGCAAAACAAATAACATTACCCTGATAAAGGAGCCATTGACTATTAAGAATCTATAAATAGGTATCAGAGTCAATGCTCATGGGAACCAGTTTGAACTGGATTTATGCAGAGTAAAGTGTAAAAATAAAACTTACCAAACTTTTGTTTCAGCCAATCTTCTGGTACAGGACAATACTTGCCCGTGGGGTCAACGTCACCAAGTGTGGGCACTTTGCTGGGTCTTCCTAACTTGCTTCTCCACCTCTGGCCAGCTAATGTACCTGCATTCATTGAACAGATTTTAATGCAAATGGTAGTCAACAGAGTTAAATACATTTGAAATTAAAACACATTACTGAACTTCTAAGTCTTAAATCGGTAGCAGTTTTTACTAACCTTCATAATTTTCTTTAACTCTGTTCGATTCATATTCCTGTAAGGCGTCAAACAGTATTTTTCTCTCTTCTACGTTAAGGTGGAGAACGAGTTCGTTTGCGTGGACTTTTGTTAGAGGACTCGTGAATTGTGGCGCTTCTTCGAAGTCTTTTGAAGTAGGACCCAGCCCCAAATGCCTGACTTTTAATAGTACGGGTGCTAATAACTGAATCTTCGAATTTACGATAGTTGCACTATGTCGCACTTGTAACGATGAGATATTGTGGCAACATGTATTAAGTCTTATATGAGGGGTGGCACTCAACCGGCTTACGGATTGTGCTGCTTTCATTTTTTTATTATTTCCAGAAACCGAAAGTAAAGAAGAAATACATAGATGAAATTCTTTTTAGAATAAAGGCTACGTTCTGTTCCGCGAACACTGCTGTCAAGTGTCAATCATAAATGTCACATTTATATAATTTTCGCATTGCGTGTAAAGGACCCCACTGTAAATAAAGATGATTTTCACAAACCCTATTTTATTGTGCAGATAGAACAGGATGCAATGCGGTGTGGTATAAAAAATATATATGTTTTTGTACGACCCTGGAATGCCATGGATTTAGAGCAGTTTATTTTTAAGATGGCCACTCCAAAAATCAGTATTTATAGATTTTATTATTTACATTTTTTTGGACTTTTGCGGATTTATCGCAGTCGATGGTGATTATCGGTTATCGTGGTATATTGTATGCTTTATTGCCTTACTTATTGTTATTATCCGTAAGTAACTTTGTAATCAACTGACTCGATAGGTATCCGCTGTTTTTGATAATTTGATATAATGAATATTATAGAAAGATGATTAATTTTGTAAGATTTTTTTTTAACTTTACTGTTAAGTGACAATATTTTCATAAATAAGTTATATAAATTTGGGAATTGCCATGAGTAAAGATTACCGTTTTATGGGAATGTTAACGTTACTTAGATGTTACAAAGTTTTGCTAGAGAACACCATTTAAGCCTTCTAAAACCATTTTCAGGAATTGTTGAAATCTCCTTTCATTCATATGACCATATCTACATAGCGAAAATTTTATAGAAAGGGAAAATTTAATATATTTTGCAAAGTAACTGAGTAGGTCTATAAACCTAGTTCTTTTGACAGCAAGTTTAAATCGGTAATATTGGCTACAAATACTTTTGTTATTACTAAATTAAATGAGATTCTAGTTCTCGTTCTTAGTAAAAATCTAAATCAAAATGTTTTGATGGCAGTTGAATGGCCAAGTTGTGGCCATTTTTCTACGACCATTACTCAAAATAGAATGATTGCGGAGAGATTTTAAGAGAGATGCTGCTCTACTCTGTGACTGTTTCACGCTTCCACAGCCATAATCAGGGCCGGATTTAAAGGCCTAGAGGCCTTAGGGCAACAAAGGAGTGGAGGTCCCCTTGCTCCAATTTATTTGTCTGTGAATCCGACCCGCGCGACGGTGTCCACGCTACGCCAGGTAAAACCTAAAAAAAATTGATACTTTTTTTTCCGAAGTCTCTATTGTGGAGGCCCCCTGCTTGTGGAGGCTCCGGTGCTATCGCCCCGGTTACCCTCCCCTTAATCCGGCCCTGACCATAATAACCATACTCAAGAGTCGTGGTGGTAGTTCCTCAGGTCTCTTGGCTAGAACACAAACTTTATGCAGTAAAAAAATTAAGGGCTGTCACTATATATTATATTTTTTAATCTTTATTTATAGGTATTTAAGGGGTTTTTATCCACACGGATGCGTCAACCCCATTGTACCTTATATTATTTTAAAGCAATAGACTAACAAAAGTTAACACAGTGATACAAGTATGAAAAACACACACATTTAACGATTTTTAGATTTTTTAAGTTCAACTTTTGAAATGTATACTAGCAACATTTATATTTTCGCCGATCTAATTGGTACCTATCATATAAATTGTTATCTACCGATATTTCTTAGATCAAAGTGGTCAAAAGGAAACAAACGATCGAACAAAATAAGCTAAATGTGTCAGTGAATTGCGCAATAAGCTCCAAAACTGCCGGACAAAGTTCGAATTCTATTTTTTGTGATATAATATCACCGATAAAGACGTCAACAACAACAGAGGTGTTAGGTCAATGACAAGCATTGCTGTGTGTTTGTAGACGAAGGAGTACTGTGAGAACGTGTTAAATCGTGGAAGAAACAGCAGAGAGCACGATGCATGATGTTGGAGGGTCTGGTGGCATGGGTTCTGAACAACTATCTGGGGAAGTACGTGGAGAACCTGAACACGGATCAGCTGAGCGTAGCTCTCCTGTCAGGTAATTGCCCATTACGCCTTCTAGTGCATACAGATTCCGATACGTCTTTTTTTTCAAATTTTCATTAAATTATTGCTTTAAAATAGTGTCACATTTGCTATTAAGCGACTGAGATACTTGGGAAATTCAAGAACGTAAAAAAGCTAGCCCTAATTTGGGAATAGAGTTTATACTTATAGTTTATAGTTATAATGTATGTTATACATACATGATGTTAATTTCGACCGGCTTTGTCACTCTCATATATGCCTAGCTATCAGCACAAGTGGCAAAAACAAAAAACTAACACAGCTGATGATAATGATGATGGTAATAAGTGTGATATGTTCATTGAAAATTATTGATATTAGGTGTTATTAGCTGATGCTCACCCACAATCAGTATTTTATTGGAAAACTAGCTGTAAGCAGCGGCTCTGCATTATGTTTTAAGCTACTCCTGCACTATGGCATTGAATCTTTGTATTGCAGGGGGTTTTACAAAAGTTCAAGTTTCATGCTCAAACATACCCAAACTCAGTTTGGCTTGGTGATCTCAACCACTCTGCTATCCATGCAGTCTCTTTATAGCTCATAAATTACAAATGATGACACAAGAACATAAAATGGGAATTAAACCAACTTATGTTGTAACTAGCTGTTGCCCCCGACTTCATCCACATGCTTAGAATTTTCCACATTTTCCATTGTATCTTTGCTCTTATTAGTCGCAACGTGATGTTATGTAGCCTATAGCTTTCCCTGATAAAAGGTCTATTCAACAAAAAAGATTTTTTCAATTCGAACCAGTAGTTCCTGAGATTAGCGCGTTCAAACAAACAAACAAACAAACTTTTCAGCTTTATATATTAGTACTAGCTGTTGCCCGCGACTTCGTCCACGCGGTTAGAATTTTCCCCATTTTCCATTGTATCTTCGCTCCTATTAGTCGCAGCGTGATGTTATATAGCCTATAGCCTTCCTCGATAAATGGTCTATTCAACACAAAAAGAATTTTTCAAATCGAACCAGTGGTTCCCGAGATTAGCGCGTTCAAACAAACAAACAAACAAACTTTTCAGCTTTATATATGAGTATAGATATAGATTAGTATAGATTCAGGTCATAAACTATCTATATTGAAAAAATTCAAATTGATTTATTGGTTTTTATGTGGAAGAGTAAAAGACATCCTGCCATACTATTTTGAATGTATTCATATTATATCAAAATGACATGATATAAAAATAATAGTTAAACTTTAGCTTTTTATTTCTTTAATGGGCTCTAAAATATGTATATTGACAATTTGACACTATGTTGTTCAACAAGAGTGTTGATTTAACACTCTTGTTGTTTCATTACAAAAGAATCAGGTTATTTATTTACCTTAAAGTATTGTATGCCTATATAGTTCAGAGTTTAATTTGGCTAATAAAGGTTTTTTGTTGTTATAGTATTTTACAGCTGTAACTGTAACAATGTTTTGAATACATAGAGTTAAATGTTTTGAGGCTTGTGTTAGTACTAAAATTCATTACACTGTATCAGCTAGTAGGGAACTAGGAAAGAAACTGCATGCTATGCTCGTTAACTGCGCTTTGGTAAATTCCATTATTAAAACTTATAAATTTTATGCTTTTAATAATAGAGACATTAGCATTTCAAACGTACTTAAGATTTTGTACATGAATACTTAACATTTGGAACATATTTAATAGGACAAGGATTTATTAGTATAACATATGAAAACTAAGGGACAGTCAAATAAAAAAAAATGAATTAGGTATTATTACTAATTCATCATATGGTTATTAGTTTATTACTACATTAGACTATTTATAAATATGTTTATTTTATATATCTCTTGACTTCCCATACCACACCTATTAATTTGAGTAAAACTACCAAGTTTGATGAAATTCTGTTTGTAATTTGTGATTGCAATAATGATGTAATTTGAACAGGGAAAGTGGAGCTAGAGAATCTCCCCCTGAAGAAAGACGCTCTCCGTCACCTGGGCCTTCCAGTCGAGGTCAAGGCGGGCTTCATCGGGAAAGTCCAACTCCAAGTACCAGTGCGGCAGATCAGGTCGGCGCCGTGGCTCATCGCCATCGAGAAGCTATATTTAGTTTCCGCACCGGTCAATTTGGATGAGGTTTGTTCATTCTAAATGTTATAAAATGTTACAGTTACATATGAAATGTTGCATTCATTCTAGTATGCTGTAATAGATAAGACATATCACGAGAGATAATATTATGGCATCATCATTCATCTTGTTCTTAACACAGAAAATATTGGAAATTCAAAGATAATAAAAAAATGTTATAAAATAAACATAAACAAATAATTATAGTGTGGTCTAAGGGCTGTCAACATGGTTTGTTTCAGTGGGACTGTTCCGTAGAAGCGTCGATAGCGCACGAGCGCAAGACGGCGCTTCTAGACGCCCTAGAGGCGCAATGGCGGGCGGAGCACGAGGCAACCGACGCGGGGTACTACGCCACATCGTATTCGTCATGGCTCAGTTACGGCACTGGGTTACTCGCCAACATAGTGGAGAACCTACAGGTACCGTTTTCTGCGTAACTTACAGTTGCAACAAAGAAAAGAAAGATATAAGATTAAGAAGGATCTCAAAAAGCTTTGCATCACAATCACTTCGCCTGTCTGTGTCAACAGCTGAAGCTCAACGACGTCCACATACGTTACGAAGACGCGGTGACGTGCGACCGGCCCTTCGCGTGCGGCCTCACAGTGGAGTCCCTGTGCGCGGAGTCGTGCGACAGCGAGTGGCGGCGCGGCTTCACACTGCTCAGCGACCCCGAGGGGTGCTCCTTCAAGCTGCTCGAACTACACAACCTAGCCATCTACTGGGACCCCATGCCCGTGCCCAACGGAATGTTCGCCGACTGCACGATAACGGAGCTGACGGTATGAGCGCGTCCCACAGTGCGAGTGTGGCGAGCCGAGCTGGTGAGTAACCCGCGTGTTGCGTGTCCGCAGACGCGCATGAGCGAGACGTGGTGCGCCTGGCACCGCTACCTGCTGCGGCCGGCGTCAGCGCGCGCGCGCGTGCGCCGCGAGCGCACCGAGCAGCCGCTACGTTCGCGCGCTCGACCACGCCTGGCCGCACACCTCACACTCGACACCGTCACGCTCAATCTTACTTCTGTGAGTACCGCCGCTGATGCTGCTGTAGCCTCTGTTGGCCAGACAGTTACAACGCTTGTTTGTCTCAGCGCCAATACAACGAGGTAGTGGGCTGCGCGGCCGGGCTCGAGCGTCTCGCCCGCGTGCGCGAGTTCCGCGCGCGTCGACCAGCCGCTCCGGTGAAAGGCCACGCACGCGAGTGGTGGCTATACGCGCTTTCTTGCCACGTGCCAGACCACCCGTGTAAGTGTTTCGCGAAGTTACATGTTAACTAGTGGGTTATTTACTTGAAAACTTAATAATATATCTGACGGCAGGGACCGAGCCGAAGCCGACGTGGACGTCGTGCCTGGACCGAGCTCGGCAGATGCGCCAGTACGTGGACAGCTGCCTGGTGACTCTGAGCAATCCGGCAGCCACTCTACCCGCTGACCGGAAAGCTGCTAAGGATGAGTTCGAGTGGCGGATGCCTTTGCATCTGCTTAAAGCGTTGAGAGAGGTGAATCTCTAAATTTTGTTTTTTTTTTTCTGTCATAAAAGATAAGATTAAATTATTAAAAAAATAAGTTGCCGCCGTTTAACGAAAAATGTCCTCACTAAGAGGTTACGTTAAAATCGTCAGATGTAACATGTGAAATCGTGAGTTTGGACATTTAGCAACAACATACACTTAGGGTATTAGTGACTTTTTATCCGTATCACATTTTTTTTGAGCAAATGCTACGAATTTTTACCGAATAAGTGTCATTGGCGCGAACTGTTACTTTCCTTCTTTGATTTGAAGAAAACTGAGGCCGAGGCGCATCGATTATTTGTAGAAGCTGCTTTGATCGAGGTTGCTTTGAGCGAGAAAAGTTATCGTGAGTAGTTTCAAAAGTTTAAAAACCGTGATTTTGATGTGGAACTCAAAGAACGTAGTGGAAAAACTAAATCGTACGAAGACATGGAATTTAAAGCATTATTGATGGAAGATTCGCGCCAAACGCGAGACGAAATTAAAACCTCTTGGCTGATGATGGACAATACTTTGAATAAAACATAATGTACTGTTCTTTCAGAACAAACTTCATTTCTTTTTGTAAAAAACGGCGGAAACTTATTTGTATAACTATTATTTTTTAGTAACTTAATATTTTTTGATACAGATTGCAATGCGCAAAGTTCCAAAATCTACACCAGTATCAACTCCAGATAAACCAGGTAGCTCTGGGCGCAGCATGCTCGTACATTGGTTCCCGCAGTGGTGGGGCTGGTACGGTGCTAGTTCACAAGACTCCACCGCGACCACGCCCTCACCCGCGCCCACGCCCGCCCCTACCACGCCCCACTCTCCGGCTGACTTAGAAGAAGAGATCCTAGACGTGATCGCAGACTCTTTGGATAACAATACAATGTTGAAGCGGGATACAGTATTCGGGAAGTTTGAATTCATATTAAATAAGGGTTCATTGAATTTGTGTATGGATAGCGAAGCGGAGAGTAATAAGTAAGTAATATATTTCTTAACTGGTAAATTTTAAATGACAATGAATAAAGACAGAACGCTAACAAGGTGTCGTGTTGCTTGCGCAGCGAGGCGAGGGCTGCGGGCGGGGCGGGCGGGGCGGGCGGGGAGGGCGCGGCGGGCGAGGCGCGCGGCGCGGAGCTGGCGTTCTCGTGCGTGCGCGTGGGCATCGAGTCGCGGCCGCGCGCCGCCTCGCACGCGCTGCACGTGTCGCTGGGCTCCGTGTGTCTGCGCGAGCGCATCACGCCCAACACGCTGTTCCCCATACTCATTGCGCCGCAGGTACCTACACCTATTTACTTACCAACGGATAACTTTGAAAAATCTAAAAATCTCGCAAATCGTTTGTTGAAGCAAAGCGTAACAGTAGGACATCCTTTGGAAACCTTTGAATTCAAACAAGAATAATTTACCCATATCTGCGCCGAATCCAGTAGATATAAACTCAAAATAAGTTTATTTTTACTTGTACCTACGATATTAAACGATATAATAAATATACTATGTTATATTCCTCACAGGGTGTAATCCGCGAAGGCCTGAGTGCACTGAGCGCGTCGGGCGCCGCGATGTCGTGGTGTCGCTCGCACTCGCAGGGCGGCACTCATACTGCGCATGCGCAACACGAACCGCTCTTCCAGCTTACATACGAAAAGAAACCTTTCGGCATGAATTGTGATTACAAGTAAGTTTACTAACACTGTTCACTAGTTCAGTATAGTAGATTATATCTCACTTCCACTGAGGTTCTAATACCACCTCAAAAAGTAATAATATTAGTGTATGGCTGTGGAAGTGGGACAGCGCAATATGCGGCATATATTCTACACTCGCAATAAATAATATAAGTAGTTTAAGACGTGGCGATACTTTTGTACCTATTGTGTTTACTTGGAGAAGGTCTATTGCATCTCGCATCACACATCGCATTATCCCTTCGTCGTGGTGTTCCCGCAGGCTGTGGGTGAAGTCCGCGTCGCTGGAGGTGGTGTACAACGCGGAGGTGGTCCGCTGGGCCCAGCAGTGGGTGTGCGCGCCCTGGTCGCACGCCTACGCGACCATGCGCGACCAGACGCGCGCGCGCCTCATCACGCAGTGGGAGCACATCGTGCACGCGCACACGCACCCGGTATGCAGCTGTACTTGCACTAGTCGATGTCCTGTAGTTCCTTAATTTAGTAATGCCACTTAGCAGGTAAATTTTATATCTTAACTTTAAGAGTAGCCACAGTATCGATAATTTACCTTTAACTTGTATCACAGGGTGAGCGTCGTACGTGGCAAGTGGAGCTGGACATCTCGGCCCCTCAGATCCTGTTCGTGGAGCAGCTATGCTCGCGCGACTCCGCCGTGCTCGTGGTGGACTTCGGTCGGCTGCGACTCGCCAACGCGAACCTCGCCGAGTGCGTCGTGCATACGCCATCTGCTGAAGATGAAGGTTCGTAAACTCGTGCAGCACCTTCTTATAAAACGGTCCTGTAAACGCGGTAATGTTGGATATGCTTTTGTCAATAGAAATGTTCATGACCCCGTGCTCGACGCCGCCGGGCAGCCTGCTGTCGCCGGGCTCCCCGCCGGGGTCGCCGCCGGGGCCGCGCGCGCCCGGCCCGCCGCCCGGCCTGGACGCCACCAACCTGCACAACCGCCTCTACGACAGATACAAGATAGAGCTCAGCGACCTGCAGATCCTCGTGGGCCGAGCTCGCGACAACTGGAAGTACGCGCACACCAAGAGCACGTCCTCGCTGCACCTGCTGGATAGGTTCAGCATTCTTCTTCAGGTCTACATCTATTTTATTGGGGACTTTTGATACACATCTGTTTAAAGGTGTTATAACGTGTGCGTTGTGTTGTCGCGCCAGGCGGAGCGGCGCGTGGTCCACACGTCGGACCCGCAGTACCCGTCGGCCACGCTGTGCGGCTCGCTGCCGGCGCTGGTGGTGCACCTGAGCGAGCAGAAGCTGTTCGCCGTGCGCGCCGTGCTGGCCAACGCCGCGCCGCGCAGCGCGCACAAGTAACATAATACATTCTACCTTTATAGACGAGTGGATTTTCTCGGCCTTACGATTATTTCGATTTAACTGACTTATCTCATAACGTAAATTTTTTGAGATCGAATTATGGACTCATGTTTTTTCACAGTTCAGCAGTATTTACTGTTTTGGCCTTTGCTTGATTACAATACTGTTCTTACAGCGGTCAGTCGCAGAGCCCCATGTACTCGGCGGCGGACGACGCGGAGGAGAACAGCGTCAGCTCAGAGACGGAGCGGTCCGAGTTCTCTCAACACCATAACTCTACGCTCTTCATGCTACAATTTGCTATTGAACAGATGTCGCTAGAGGTATGTGTTAGATAAGGTATAGATATTTGTCAACAATATTTTTGTGTTCTTGTCCATAGATTTGTACAAAATAAGGCAAACATATAATGATGATCTGTTTGTGTGTCCGCAGGTGCAGTCGATGGGTCGCAGCATCGCGGAGGTGCAGGTGTGCGGCGTGAAGGCGGCGGCCACCGGGCGCCCGCGCGAGCTGTCGCTGTCGCTGTCCGTGCACTCGCTGCTGCTGGTGGACGCGCTGCAGACCTACGGCCCGGACTTCGAGCTGCTCGTGGCCAGCCACAAGCACGTCGGGTACGAATAACAATTCAATTCACTCTAATGTGTAACTTATTTGTGAAAGTGAAATAATGTAAGAGTTGTGTTATGCGTGCAGCATGGACACTGCGTCGGGCAGCATCCGCGGCTCGGAGCCGACGTCGCCCACGTCGCCCACGTCGCCGGCGGGCGCGGGCTCGCCGGACGCGCGCGCGGCGCCCGCGCTGGCGCACCCGCACGCGCTGCACCAGGCGCTCAACTCGCTGCACTACTGCAACAACAGTAAGCGACGCCACTATATTACATCACAATCAAAAGTCTTTATTTCAAGTGAATCGTTTTCCAAGCACTTGCAAAATGTTATAATGATGACTCTGAGTGCGTTGTGGTTTTGCGTGTAAAAGAAACAAAATTTCGCCTCCTTAGGAGTCAGCTTTGATTTTTAACTATAACTTACGGCATGCGACAGTATCTACTTTAGCGGAAATTAAAACTTAAATTTTACATAAAACAACCATGTCGGAAAGAAGGCTTTTTTTTATTTTCTTTAGAATATGATGTTTTCAGTGCCTTATTATCCATAAGGCCCACTATGATCAGGGGCCCACCACCAAAGTAGTCACCAAGCTCAATAAATGTTTCACTGAATGAAAATAACTTGAACCAAGGGACAACTTGGGGAAACTTGAATCCCCACTCCCTTGTTGCCTCGGGCCCCTGGGCCCCTAGATCCGGCCCTTTATGTTTTTATGATGGGAAATCATCAAAGAAATACATATAATTTTGTTCAGATCCTTCGGAAGCAGACCGTATGAGTCCGGCCCCCAGCTGGGTGTCGGGCACGGGGTTCAACTGGAACGGCAGCGGCATGTTCGGCGCGGGCTGGGGCTCGGACTGGGGCGCGGAGTGGGGCGCGGGCTGGGGCGCGGGGCTGGGCGCCGCGCCCCACGCCTACACCGCCTGGGGCGCCGCCGGGCTCGTCGACTCCGAGGCGCTCATCGCCGTCGAGCTGTGCCTCGTCAAGGGGGAGGGAGACTCCGAAGATCTTAGGATCGCTAACATACTGTTCAATAATCTTGATATCATTGGTGAGTTACATCTTAAGTCGGTTGCCGAAATTTTTTTGTTCTACTTCTGCATTAATTTTGACTAATTTGATGAACTGCAGAAAAAGTTTCAATTTCTGTGAAAGTAATGATGACAATTTTTTCTATGCAGCAAACCAAGAGACTATTGTGGAACTGATCGGGTTCACTCAACGTGTTATGGGTCCAAAAACAGCAACTAAGAAACCACCCAGTGATGTAGACTTGACTGAACAAGCTACCGCCTCTACTTACTCATATCCTCTTCCTGAAGACGAACCAAAGGTATGTCAAACAAAATTGCGGTTGGATTGCTGTTGAAATGCAGTCCGTCTGTCTAGAACCTTAATGTCTGACAATATGGTTTTAACTTTATAATAGAGATTCATTATAGATTGTATAGTTTTGTATGAGAATCTAGATCGAGAGTCACGATGTTATTATTTTTGACATTAAGCACTGATTGACTTTTTATTTATTTATTTATTTAATACAGCATGGAAGGCTAAATACAGCTAAATACAATTATGCTTACTTTTGATACGTTTCTTACGATATAATTGTCCTCGTAGAAGGAAGTACGTACAGAGATAACGTTCGACTTCCACCGTCTCGGCGTGCTACTGCTGCGCGCCGCCGTGCACGAGGGCACCGTGGTCGCGCGCAAGATAGCCACCGCCACCATCAGCGAGGCCAAGATACAGGCCACCGTCGGTACGTCCTAAAATGAAATTACTTGAATGTCGATCAAGTGCGGCAGACCGCTAAGCCTCTCGTGGCCGCAGACTCGTGCGTGGTGGAGGTGCGCGGGTCGCTGGGCGGCGTGCAGGTGGGGTCGCTGTGCGAGGGCGGCGGCCTGCACGCGCGCGTGCTGCGGGCCGGCCGCGCCGCCGCGCCGCCCGAGCCCGCGCCCGCGCACGACGACGACAAGGCGCTGCTGTTCTCCATCCACCGGCGCCTGGACGCGCACGAGGCCGACGCGCCCGTCGTGCAGGCGGCCGTGAGCCTGCACGTGGCCAGCGTCTGGTACACGCACTCGGGCCCGCTGCTGCGCGAGCTGCGCTCCTGCCTCACCGAGTTCAAGCAGTACCTCGCCAACCTGGCGCGCTCCATCCGCGCCGCCGCCGCCGACATGGCCATCGGACTCGTGCATCCAAGGTAATCTAAATATGCAGCTTGGGGATATATTTTCATAAGTTTTAGATGCAATGCTATTAAATGTTCTTGTTTAATTATATTTTATTTTTATTTGATTTTAGAGGTGAATCGTTATACGCAAACCCGAAATTATCACAATCAATGGAAGGAGTATCTCCACGGCGTCGAACCGTCAGTATGGGAGCCTCGCTGGACGAGCCCCCATCTCTAAAGTCCGACAACATCGTGCTCAGGTATGACGTCAGTGTCCAAAAGGAAGTTCAGTACCCGTTGAGTTGAGAAGCTTCTCTAATGTGTATGCGTCGTATGCGCAGCGTGAACATAGAGTTGGAGTCCCCGGTGGTGGTGGTCCCTCGCCACGCGCACAGCACGCAGGTGTTCGTGGCGCACCTGGGCCGCATGAGCCTCGCCAACCGCCCCGGCCCGCCGCATCACACGCTCTACAAAGTGCGCGTCAGGGACATCTCACTCGCTTCCGTATGTACACAGCATACTTTATGGTACCATGGATGCATTCATTTTTGTATAAAGGTAAAAAATTAATGATGTGATCTGGCTGTCGCAGGTGGATGTAGCTGAAAAATTAAAACTACACCAACTCACCGCGGAAAACATGCAGGACATCTACGATGTTTCTGCTGGTAAACCGGTGCTCCACAACACTGCGCTACAATTCACTGTTAACTACTGTGACACTGAGGCCGATACTGAAGCCGACTACCAGGTATTGTAGGCAATAGCCGTCTGTAATGCATATCTATTGCATTATTTTGACTAGATGTTACATTTGAAGTGTGTCATGTATTGTGTGCAGTGCGAGGTGCGCGGCAAGATAGTGGGCGGGCTGCACGTGTCTGCGCGGCGCGAGCAGTACGAGCAGCTGCTGGAGACGCTGCGCTGGATCTCCAGCGACGCGCCCGCCGAGCACGCGCAGCACGCCGCGCAGCCGCCCGCGCAGCACGCGCAGGTCAGTGGCATTGCTTAATGACATTTACGTACGGTTGAATATGCTAAAATATCATTTTGACAGTTACTTTTTTATGTCTATTTCTTTCTTATGCACTTATGATTACGTTTAAACCGAATTGTGAACTTAATAATTGTGCCTAGTGTAGGAGTCTAAACTGACGTATACGTGTCCGCGCAGGGCGGCGGCGGCTCGCTGCTGGAGGGCGCGGTGCCCACGCTGCGGCTGGACCCGGCCGTGCGCGCCGCCGTGCTGGCCGTGGCGCCGCCCGCGCGCGCGCCGCGCACGCAGCACGCGCACGCGCTCACCGGTAACTACGCAACATTTCATTTTGCACAGAATAAGAACCTATTAGGTCATCTAGGCAGTAGACACATCAAATGAATAATATATTTTTCGTGCAACAGTGAACTTCGAGCTACCCACATTTAGTGTGGAATTGCGCGCAGATCTAGGAGAGGGAGAGCGCAGCCTCGTCGAACTGTCTTTCAGAGAGTTTAAACTTCACTATGAAAAGACCCGACCTTACGAAAACATGCTACAGGTTCGATTTTCATGTTTCTTGAAACTTTTGTGAATACATACTCATCCTGCTAAATTATACGTATTTTCATGTAATACATAATTACATTACTTGACAGGTGTCGCTCCATTCCATAACTATGGAGGACCTCACGAAGGAGCCGGAGTCGAAGCACCGCATGCTGATGGTGTCGCACACGCCGCAGATGCCGCCCAAGGCCGTGTTCGTGTCCAAGTCCTGCCCCGACTTCGTCACGGAGTATGCCGACGACATGTCTAGCGTCAGCTCCTTGCAGTACATGAAGTGTTGCTCCTGCTCGCTGCCGAGCCAACTCAATGTGGCTGCAAAAGAGGTAGTTATTACAATATAAACTTATAAAGAGTATTTAAATTGTTTTTTGACGTTTTATATCCACAGCCTTTCCTTATATAAGAAATTGTGTTATCAAGACATGTTAAGAGTCTCCTGTCCTGTCGCCAGAGCAAGGAGCGTCGCAGCAAGCGCGACAGCAAGTGCGGCGTGACCCCGCCCTGCTCGCCCGAGGTGGGGCGGGAGGCGGAGCCCGCGGCCGCGCCCGCCGGGCCCGACGACAACCTGGTGTGGCTGTCCGTGCACACGCGCGACCCGCAGCACCCGCACTTCCACGACACCTACGAGGGGGTCAGTACCATGCTAGATCAATTGTTTGGGAGATAACCCTGCACAGTCTCTGGTGGTGGACGAGTTTCCAAAATCGGTTCCCTTGGTGGTTTATCATTGTTCCTTAGGTTCCGGTAGCTGATAAATTTACTAAGTCACAGATTTATTCTTTTTCATTCAATAAACGTCTCCCACTCTAAGGAATTTTATCCAAGTTACTCGACTTCTATAGTGTATATTAGTTTAACTCAGTGATTCCCAAAGTGGTCCAGGTGGACCCCCAGGGGTCCACGGGAGACTTGCTGGGGGTCTATGTAGGCGCAAATAAAAAATTGGGGTCCCTAAGGTGTCAATGGGACCACGAAAATTATCTCCATTTGATAGTAAAGAGAAAAAATGTAAGCATAGTTTTTATAAACAGATAATATTTTAATAAGGCAAACGATTGTTACTCGTCCAAACTTGCGTATTCGATATGACGTACAATTTCGTGTACTTGCAAAGGTGGTATAAAATGTACCATTTTTCGTTTTTATTTAACCGAACAAATGTAAGGACAGAACTCAGAAGCGACACATTTTTTATTTTTTGGCTACTTGCGCTCACTTTGTCTAAGAATGTGGTAGAAATGTAGCAACAAGGGGTCCACTGAAACTAGCAAAATTTTGAAAGTGGTCTACTAGAAAAATAAGTTTGGAAACTACTGGTTTAACTATTAAACAACGAAGTAATCATAATTTTAAATATTATTCAGATATCAAAGCTGACGAAGATAGACTTCAACTGCTTGAACCTGGTAGTGAGTATCGACAGCTGGGTGGCGGTGCTCGATTTCTTTGGGATCGCCGGTGATGATGTTCCGGATAGTGACCACGGGCCGGAGCCGCAACAGACTGGTAATTTTATCAAACTATATTTAAGGCACCTGAAAAAACCTTTATAAATTGTTAATCACGAATCCGCTTCACGGGAGTTGTAACAACGGCTGCGATGCGTGTTGTGTGGTGGCATGCTCACTGGCGGTGTGTCGGCAGCGGCGGCGGCGGCGCGCTCGGCAGGCGGCGTGACGCAGACGGAGCTGCGCGTGCGCTCGCTGTCGCTGCTGGTGGTGGCGGGGCGCGGCGAGGCGTGTCGCGCGCTGGTGTCGCGCGCGCGCACCGTGGCGCGGGCCGACGCGCGCGCGCACACGCGCCACATCGAGGGCCGCCTCGGCGCCATCGCGCTCACCGACCTCACGCCGCACTCCGCGCTCTGGCGGGACCGCTTCCGCACGCACGCCGACCACGCGCTCGTCTTCACCTACCAGAGGTATCACAACGATTACCGCATATAAACACTATAAACAATCCAAGATTTCTTAAATATTATTTTTAATTCGATTGCCTGAACTTTAGGTTAAGCAGTGCAGAAGCAGCATCGGCCGGCCATGAGACCAGTTTGAGTATTGAGATGGGTCCAGTTACATACGTGCACACGAAGCGGTTCGTTCAGGAGTTGCAAGCATTTGCCAGAGACTTCAGCCTTCTACGGCGAGTTATCATGCAAGCTAGGTTGAAGGTAAACTGAAAGTTTCGTCAGTAAATATTATTTTTAATTAAAATAAGATCTTACTTATCTCCTTATTGTTGAAAGGTGTCAGTAGTAGCGGGCGTAACTGGTGAAGGCACCCGCGCGTCCCGCATGAAGCTGCGCCTGCGCTGCACGGCGCCGGTCATCGTGCTGCCCGTGTCGGGCCGCGCGCGCAACGCTCTCGCTGCCCATCTAGATCACCTGACTGTTGATAATACCTTCAAGTATGCTGGCGATGAAGGCACCGTCAGCACTATGACTGATCCTAATTGTCGTAAGTATAAATTGAATTGTCTTAATAGCATATTATATATGTATTAGGAATACCGTATTATTGTATAACAACTGTGTCTGCATCCAGCGAGCCGCGAGCTGCTGGACGTGCGCGTGGTGACGCTGTCGGGCGTGGCGCTGTGGTGCGCGCGCGGCGGGCGCGGGCTGCGCGTGCGCCGCCTGGGCGCGCCGCTGCTGCACGCGCCCGCCTCGCTGCTGCTGCACATCGAGCACAACATGGACCACACGCACAACGGTAACGCACTGCTATATCCAACCTATTGTAATAAACATATGAGTTATTATTATAGTATTAATTAATGATTAATTTTTTATCGTTGCCTCCAGTTCCGGACATGACGATCCAGGGCTCGCTGACGACGCTGCAGTGCGCGCTGGACCCGTCGCAGTACCGGCTGGTGCGCGGCGTGCTGGCACACAACCTGGCCGAGTGCGTGGACGACCTGCTGCCCAGGGACCTGCCGCCCATGTACCCCCACCACCAGCACCAACCAGTGCGTACTACACACTTAATTGTCCAAGAAATTACAATGCCTTTAATACCAACATTAGTGAACAACGTTCTTGTAAACAAATTAATGCCATTCTAAATTTGCAATGTTTCAAAAGGCTTCTTTTTTAGTAGCGACCTCTGCTGTTTAATAACCTGACAAATTAAAAAATCTTTAAAAACAAAGAACCAACTTGTACTTGTCTCGTCAGGTGTGGACCACAAGTTCCCTGAAGCTGGACCTGCACGACGTGACGGTGAAGCTGGAGCCGGAGCACGGCGTCTCGTCGTTCGCGTGCATCAACTTCATCAAGTCCCGGCTCGTGGTGGAGACCTACTCCGACCTCAGCCAGGATATCGATCTCGTATCACAGGTGCGTTCGACCTATCATTACTTCAGCACGACAAAAGGTGGGCATAAATTTGGCCGAGCGCAGCGCAGCGGATAGCGTTATGGCACTAAAAAATAGACTTTAAGACGTATCATTTAAAGTTCGTAATTGTTTGCAGTTTGAAATTTGGAATAAGTGTAGTTTTACTAAGTGCATTTTCATATTTACTGCTCGTTCTTGACAATGACTTTGTTTACAGGAGATCCTAGTGAGTGACACTCGATTTGCTAAGGAGCCCGCAAACCGCCGCGGTAACGTGTTCAGCCACATCGTGCAGCCCATGCCCGAACAGCGACATAGCGTGCAAGCTGAAGTGCATGCCAGGTGACGTCATCTATATAAAACACAATTCATTAAAGTATGTAAGTTTATAAAATGTCTTAATTCATGTTCATTTATGTGCAGGAAGCGTCGTGACTCGTCCGCCTACACGATCCTAGTGAACAACATGCGCCTGATGGCGGTGCTGGACTGGTGGGAGTGCGCCAACCAGTTCATCATGCAGCCGCCGCCACCTCCCGCAGACCCGGACCAGGCGCACCTGTAACTTTACTTCTTTATTACTTTAATTTAGTACATTAATGCATGTTACCAATTTACTAATGAAGTATTGTGTTAGTGAGGAGCAGCTATGCGCCGCCCGCAGTGCAGCCAGCCCGCTGCCGATATACTCGCAGGAAGAGCCGCAGATGGAGCTCAAGCTGAACATCACTGACTCTCAGTTGGTGTTAGTCGAGGACCCCTCTGTGTGGGACACCAATGCCGTTATACTCAGGGTGAGAAACACTTTCTTTTCCCTGTTCCTCTTTAAAAAATCGAATAAATCGAATTAAATGATTCTTGGTTGGTACAAATGCTTGTAGTACATAAATGTATTTGTTGTAGAGTACGACGGTGATAACGTACCGCTGCGCAGACGCACAGAAGCCGGTGTCGTGCGAGCTGAACGAGCTGGAGGTGTTCTCGTGCGTGCTCGGGCTGGAGGAGGAGACCGCGCTGTCCATCGTGGAGCCCGCCGCCGTGCATGTGGCCATCGACGCCGACAGGGTGCTACATGTACGTACATCTCACTGTTTGTTGTTTCGCCTTCGTTAGAACTACTGTTCTAGACTGATTTATGTTTCACATGTGTAGGTGGCGATGAGTACGCTCAACTTACGACTTTCGTATCATGACATGAGAATGTTTGCGTCGATGCTGCAGTCCTTACCGGTGCAGGCGAGAGCGGCGCTATCAGGTAAGAATCTTGTCTATATTTTAGCTATTGTGTTGCTAATTGATTTGTTGAAGTCTCTAATAGGTTTTTCTTTCGTACTGTTTATAAAGGGTAACTATATGTTTGCAATTTTAAACCTCTGACAGGAATCGAGTCCGCGAATTTTGGCTTAACGCACCAGTCGCTTTACACTCTTTCGCCGCTTTTAAAATGTATTATTTACAAGTCAAGTGAACCAGTGACAGAAAAATATCGACTTCCTTTTTTTCAGGAAAATCTTTGGTATCTGATGCGGAAGAGGACGCGCCGGCGAACAGCGTGCACATGCGCGCGGACACCAGCAGCAGCAGCAACAGCACCGCGGCGGGCGGCGGCGGCGGCTGGATGTACCGGCCGCGCTGGCTGCGCACCCAGCCGCCGCAGCCGCCGCCGCAGCCCAAGCCCAACACCAACATCTTCCCGCTCAAGGCCGTGCAGGTGGCGGCGGACTGCATCACACTGTGCGTCATCGACGACTGCTTGGACTCTGATGTGCCCCTACTAGAGGTCTCCCTCACTGAGTTACAAGTTGAACAGGTAACTTCCATCTGATCATACCTCTTAAGCTTATAGTAAGTTATCGATGTATACGCTGACACCGTACTGCTTCAGGATCTGCGGAAGGTGGAGGACTCGTTCGAGGACCCGATGCTGGTGTCGACCCCGGCGGGCGCCAGCTCGGGCGCGGCGGCGGCGGGCGCGGGCGGCGGCCGCCTGGCGGCGCTGCTTACCATCGACTATTACAACCGCACGCTGTCCGGCTGGGAGCCCGTCGTGGAACCGTGGAGGTTACTACTCTTAGGGCTATATTTCACCGGGACACCATAGCGGCGCAACCAGTTGCGCCGCCATGGTGTCCGTAAGCTACCAAACTAGACACCATACAGACACCAGAGTCGCCACACTACACTGAAGACAGAGTCAAAATGGACGTTGAAGAGACAGCACTACTGCTGTATGTACGTAGGAAAAGAGAAAAAAGAAACAGTGGTGGGTTCATACTTATTTAGCCGATCGCTGTAAGAAAGGACAATTCGTTAACATATACGACGATCTAAGAAGATATCCGGATAAGTTTTTTGGCTATGTGAGGATGTCCTTGAGGTCCTTTGATGAGTTGTGTGAACATGATTTGTTGAAGCAAGACACAATATTAAGAAAATCAACCGTGGCGGCGCAACCAGTAACATTCTGTGCACGCGTCCGAGTTGGTTGCGCCGCCAAATTGGTTGCGCAACCAAACGGACACCAGGTGAGTAACTCTCTATAGAGCTGTATACATTTTGTTGGTAGCGGCGACTGGTTGCGCCGCCATGGTGTCCCGGTGAAGTATAGCCCTTACACTAAACACAAAATAACTCATTGAAACCTAATATGTAATACCAATTTCATAAAATGTTTTATTTGTTTTTCGGTCAGGTTTGAAACATCTTGGGAGTACACACTGACGAGTGAGCTGTCTCTGGGACGAGTCCAGATGGAGATCTCTTCCACGGAGGTACTGAACACCAACGTGACGTCATCTCTCATTGAGCTGTGGCAGCTGGTGCGTGCCAACTGGACGGCAGATTACTACGCACCACAGGTAATCATACTATACTAATGATATCAACTGTTCGATAACTGTTCTTTCTTTAGGGATGGCTGTGAAGCAAGAGAAAATATGCAGGATTCGGAACATTTTTTTTACAGTGTCCCTTTACAAGTCAAAAGAAATGTGGAGTGAAGTGTAATGTTGCATGTACACAAAAATACTAACAGTGTATTTGAAGGTCAATGAATGTAGCACGTGGTGTCCGTATTCAAGGATAAGAGCGTTATAAAGGCGTGTTTGTATGTCTACGTAGTCATCCGGCACACAGGAGCAGTCCCCGAAGGGCAGCCCGGCGGGCCACCGGCGCCGCTCGCCCTTCGTGCCCTACGCGCTGCGCAACCACACCGGACACCGCCTGTGGTTCACCACTCTCGTCACCACGTCCGACGCGTAAGTAAACGTCAGCTTGCGAACGTGGATTTTTCTTTGATAATTAATTTCATGACTTTGTATTAGCTTATAAAAGACTGTGGGATTTTAATAACGAGCGTGGCGGTGTGGTGTGTGCAGGCTGTGCGAGCAGGTGTCGTGGTCGGGCCCGGACGACTCGTGGCAGATGGTGCGCGCGGGCGACACGGAGCCGTTCTCGTTCGGGGCGCGGCGGGGGCGGCGCCGCGGCCGCGCGCCCGCGCCGCCCGCCCACAGCGCCGCCCTCAACCAGCTGGCGCTGCGCCTGGACGGCTGGGAGCCGCCCGACCCCGTCTGCGTCGACCGCGTCGGCGTCTTCTTCCGGAACCTCACGCATACCGTACGTCACCTATCTACTACATAATATTGCGTTTACACCTTTTTATCTTTTAAGAATTCATAATTATATAATGCCGCAAATAATTAATATTTTGTAATTGATATTTGTATCATAGAAGTCGGGAACGGAAGCCCGCATCGTGTTCGAGGTGTCTCTAGAAGGTTCAGCTCGCAAACTAGTGACGGTGCGCTCGGCTCTACAGCTCGTCAACAAACTGCCGCACTCTGTGGAAGTCAGAGTAGACCACGCGCCTTCTGCTGGTGAGTGACACAATACTGACAGGTTTTAAAACAAGTCGTACTGTTCTATTTATATTTTATAAAAATGATAATTAATACCTTAAATAAAGTATAGTAGGTTTCTATTTACTGCACTTTACAACGATAGGGCGTCAATATTAAATTATGCGATAGCAGCTGGTAGCAGTGACAACACTAGTAAGGTATTTGGTTGGTTTTAGCCCTGTGTGTTTGCCAGTGTGGTGAGTAGTGCGCAGTGAGTAGTGTCGGTGCTAAAGCTGTGTGTTGGGTCCGTAGAGCGGTTGTACGCCAGCGTGCGCGCTTGGCGCTCGGTGCGCGCCACGTACGCGGCGCTGGCGCACGCGCACCTCGCGCCGCACGCGCCGCGCGCCGCCCCCCCGCCGCTCCGCCCGCTGCACCCTATCGTTGTCAACTGCGGTACACCACTCCACTAGTCCTACTCGTAGCCAGCAGTATCACTAGTGTATCTAGGCGGACACGACTCCTCACACTAGATTAGTGCTTGTGTACTTTACAGGGTTATTGTTGAACGGCCTTCCATTGTACTATTTGTATTACTAGTATTTTGTAGGTTCTCGCATCGAAACATATACTTAGAGATTTGTTGATTCTTACGGTATTAAGTGTTTTAGACGAGTAGATCGTATAAGGTTGATGTGTGAGCAGGTCACTGGAGCAGCGGCATGGGCGGCGGCGGCGCGAGCGGCGGCGTGCGGTCGGCGCAGGTGGCGGCGGGCGCCACGTGGGCGGCCCCGCTGAGCGCCGCGCCCGCCGCGCTGTGGACGCGGCCGCTGCAGCGCGCGCCGGCGCCCGCGCAGCCCGCGCCCGCGCCCGCGCCCATCGACTGGCGCGCCGCGCCCGGCCCGCGCGCGCTGCTGCACTACGAGTGCCGCGCGCCGCCGGACCACATCTACAGGTCACTCACACTCCCCTCTATTTTACACTCATAATGCGTGCACAAAATATTTACTTCATAAAAATTCTGTACTTATCATACATTATTTTCAATACTGTTCAAAACTACAGATTTTTTTTGCCAACAGATTCTGCTGCGTAATAATCAGAGAGCGATTCCCACCGGACCGAGGCACGCCCATAGCTGGGCATACTCTAACCCTAGTCCCCGCCCTTAGACTTGAGAACTTACTCCCTCTGGAGTTACAATACCGAGCCACGCCCGCCGCGCCCGCCACTGGAGTGATCAGTGCTTCAGGGAATGTACCGCCCGGGGATACCATGCCTTTCCACGAGGTAACTTTTTCATATTGAAGTTGTCATACATTACACGTAATATGTTTACAAATCCTATAATTACGTTCTACTTAATCCAGGTAAACGTCGAAGAAGGAGTAGAATTGAGCGTGAAACTGGAAGGCTTCGGGTGGTCGACCGCCCTGAGCGTGTGCGGCTCTGGGGGAGCGAGCAGCAGCAGTGCAGCTGTCGGGAGCAGCGGCAATGGATCATTCAGCGCCAGGTTGAAGCTCAGAGATACACTGGGTCGGAGGCTCTACCTCAACGCCAGGGTCACCATTAAAAAAACTGACGGGATTAAGGTAAAATATTTATATTATAAAGTATGTAAAAAAATCATGAAGTCAGTTCTATACAATGTTTATAATGGTGCAGGTGTCGATATCGGCGGCATACTGGCTGGTGAACCGCACGGGGCTGCCGCTGGTGTTCCGCGCGGAGGGCGGCGCCAGCGAGGCGGCGGGGCAGTTCGACGAGCACGAGCTGGCGCGCATGGTGCAGCCGCTGCTGTTCTCCTTCGCCGAGGCCGACGGCGGGCCCACGCTGGCCGCGCGCCTGGGCCGCAGCCTGCCCGGCAACCCGGAGGTCAGACGTGTGTTACGTCTAATTAACAGTGCCTTTACTAAGTATTTACTTTTAATATAAATAATAATAAATGTGTTCGGTACTCAGTGGTGTTCTCCATTCGGCTTGGGCGTGGGCGTCAGCGTTAAGAAATTGGAAGTTCGTGGCGAAGGCGAAGCGGGCGCGTGCGAGCGCGTGTACGCTGTGGGCGTGCGCGTGCGCGTCGGCCGCGGCCGCTACCGTCACACCAACATCGTCACGTTCACTCCGCGCTACCAGCTCCACAATAATACCTCACACCATTTGCAGTTTGCGCAAAAGTGTTGCGCGACTACTCTGGTGAGTTTATCAAATGTTTATCGTATCGAGTATGGACAGCTAAGTTTAGTTGGATATCAGTTCATTATGTTTTGTGTATAGAATGATCCGGGCGCTGTGGCCTGGCACGTGTCAGCTGTGTCAGGCTGCTACCTGCCGTGGCACTGGGCGCGCTGGGAGCGCGAGCAGCTGCTGTGTGTGCGCGTGCTGGCGCCCGGGCCCGCCAACAGTGCCCAGCCAACACCGCTTACGCTGTGGTCGGGCGGGTTCCGAGTCGATTCTACGCGCACTCTGCACATCGCTTGCAGGTAATTCTTGTCTAACTATGTAGAGTAACAAAGACAATCAGGAATACCATGATCATATCCCGATTGAAATCACAGGGAGCCAGGCGGCGGATACCAGTTCGTCCGCGTGGAGGTGGTGTGTCAGGGCGCCACTATGTTCGTGGTGCTGACGGACGCGGAGTGCGCGCCGCCGCCGCTGCGCATCGACAACTACTCGCCCGTGTCCATCATGTTCCATCAGGTCAGGGGATTTCATTGATTTGTTATTATATGTATGAGGGTTACGTAGGTGTTGAGCTGTTTTAGATTTTGTTCTAAACAGTTTGGATAAGTCAGTCAGGAGGAAGAAATGAATAAGGGTGTGATTGCAGGTGGGGTGCGGCGAGGAGTGCGTGGTGGGCGCGCACGGGCGCGCGCGCTGGGCGCTGCCGGAGCCCGAGGGCGCGGCGGCGCTGGCGCTGCGCGCGCCCGGCGGCCCGCGCCAGGCGCTGCCGCTGCACACGCTGCCCGCGCACCACACGCTGCTCTACCAGAACTTCATCTACGTCGCCTTCACGCACACGCAGGCGCACGCCAGGTACGCCAGCTCCGGACCCTACCTAGGGCGCTGCCGCATAGTCTTAAACTGCTTCTTACCTTCACTTACTTAGCAGGGACACCAGTGCGAATACAGCGACGTCCAGTCCTGATGACAACGTCCTAGTGCTCGAGGTACCACTCGGGACGACGCGCGTCGTACTCGCTAGGAAGCGGTATGGAGACAGGTGAGGATAAAATTAATGGAATTTGTTTAAACATTATTTTCTTGTATGGTTATGGCAATAAATTCACCATTTTATTTACATTCATCAGATCTCAGCTCTGGCGTCGGGGTCCTAATGACCAGTTGATCCACGAAGGCAGCTCACCGCCGCAACCCACCGATGTGTTACTCTCTGATGACGCGCCACTTTCCCCACACGCTATGGTGAGGGCAGCTAAAAGCTGAAAGTACTGAAATGTAGTCGTGTGCATGTAAGTAATGTGAGGATGGTACCGCAGGTGCTGGACATCGAGGACGCGGCGCCGCGGCCGGGGCGCGCGTCGGCGCTGGTGCTGCGGCGGGCGGACCCGCGCCGCGCCAGCACGCAGGCCTGGCGCGTGCTGCCGCCCGGCCGCATGGCCTGCGCGCACGCCAACCTGTGCGTGCAGCCCGACGGCCTGTCGCTCATGGCGCTGACGCCGGGCGCGCGCGTCGTGCTGGGGCTGCCGCGCGCGCGCGCAGCCCTGGCGCCCGAGCAGGCCGTGGCCTGGCACACGCTGCGCCCAGGCTCTGGCCGCCTCGACGTCACGCTCTGCGCCGACGGGCCTACGCGCGTCGTGCGCATCCACGACCACAAGGACCCCGTCAGTACCCGAGCCTGCGCAATGTACCTGTTGCTCTAGGGTCGTCAAGGAAATAACGTTCGATTAATTTGTTATTGCAGGAGTCGGGTTGGATCGAGGGCTTGGAGGAGGAGGAGGCGGGGCCGGAGGCGGGCGCGCGGCGGCGCGAGTGGGGCGTGCGCGTGGCGCTGGCGGGGCTGTCGGTGTCGCTGGTGTCGCGCGCGCCGCCCGCCGAGCTGGTGCACGCGCTGCTGGACTCCGTGCTGCTGGACCTGGCGCTCAAGCCCGACCACCTCGCGCTCGCGCTCTGCGTCACGCACATGCAGTGGGACAACCAGGTACTAGATATGTTCCGGTTGAACCATGTTTTCAAAATTCCTAATATAAACATCATCGGTTAATACGTTGGCACTAAATTAAGTACATAAATATTAAAATCGATTATTCCCACAGTTGCTGGGTACTCCGAGTCCAGTGTTGTTGTACTGCTTGCCGGACCGCAGCGGTACCAACAGCGGCGGCACTCCGCTGCCGGCACTACACGCAGCGCTTGAACTACAGAAAGCTCCAGCCAAACGGTACAACGCGTATTTCTTCAAGCATCTCGTAGTCGCGCTACGCCCGCTCGCCATTCGATTGGAAGAAAGGTAATTTTCTAATTTCTTCAAACGAATTTGTGGTGGAAACATTTATTATTTGAGCTGGCACTGAAGGCTTGCTCCTTTGTACCATGGAATTAGTAACAGTCGAGTGGTGTTGTTGGCAGGTTGATCCTGCAGCTGTGGGCGTGGGCGTGGCGCGGCGAGGAGGAGAGCGCGCGCGAGCAGCCGGACGAGGCGGACTACGAGACCCGCCGCATGCTCAGCGAGCTCACCGCGCTGCACTCCACGCGATACTACTTCGCGCTCATCAAGATCATACCCAGCCAGGTGACCGCAGCCAGCCGCTAGGAGCCTGCAGCTCTGCAAGCACCACATTTACATAACTGTTATGTGTATATTAAGGGGATTACAACGACTTTGTGTATAAAATAGCGCTTTCATTCATTCATACATGCGAATTGAGTAACAAAAACAACAGAGTCATGAATCATCAAAATCAACAATATACTGAGGGAAAAAATAACAAAAAAAACACTTCAAAAGTTATTATTTATTGCGAGCCTTCGCAAGTGTTTCTGTAGCACTTGGGAAGCGAGGCAAGCCAATACCTCCCAAATTATATTACCCCCAGCAGTATACAGCCCATAGACTGCACTGTATTGCGATGATGTACATTCTGACGCAGGACGTTGACACCACTTGAACGAAACAAAGCAGCGGACAATCAAATAAACCTGGACTGGTGCCGGGCTCTGTAACGGTCCATGTCGACATTGTCTTTTAGGTGTACGATGGTCAAAAGTTTTAAAGACTTATTGCGCTATTTGCGGTCCATGAAATCCCTTTATTAACACAATAAATTGCAAATTTGTAAATATGACATTATTAAAACAAAACACAACTTGTAATATAAATAGCATACCAATATATTTTTACTATTTTTTTTACTTATATATGACACTTAACTGACACAAAGCTTACTTTAACAATTTACTGCTTCTGATATTTTGTTTTATTTTCAACGCGCTCAGCGTAAGACGAGCAAAAAGGTTAGATTCTATGTAAATCCAACACGCTTTGTTCCCGAAATACATTGTACACGTTGTAGTTACACAGTTCACATACATTTGTACCTATATGCAATTCTATATCAGCTCATCCATATCACGATAAAGTACCGTTTTTAGCTGATTTCTAAAGGAAAGTTTGTGATTTCTGAATCTTTGTATTCAAAATTGTTTTTGCTACATCATCTTTAGTATATCACTTATTGTATCATTATATAATGCTCTTTTAGGCTCTTCTTGCTCGCCACCACCTCTTCATTTGTTATTTTCATTGACCATGTAGAAAGATTTCACACCCGCTCCCTTTAGTTACAATAAAATTCTAAGCTAATGATGACATATCTGTCCCTAGATCCGGCTGTCGATGTGTACGGCGAACAAGTTGGAGGGCTCTCTGAGCGCGCTGAAGCGTCGCTTGGGGCTAACCTTTATCAAGTTCGAGGACGCCACGGTGGAGCTCGAACCGTTCGTACGAGCGCACGTGTTCGACACCGCCTCCTACCTCGGCAGGCAGATGCTCGCACACTTCAAAGATGTTAGTGATTTATTAACTATCATTTTTTTTTAAGTAGAGAATGGCTGTCGATGCCGGGTGCTGACCAATATTACTTGACCTTCGAAAAGCTCTGAGTGCAGTTCGACGCAAGTGCATTTAATACATGTAAATATTTATATCCACAGGAATTGAAATGGCAAGCTGCGAAGATTCTAGGGTCTGTTGACTTCCTGGGAAACCCGCTGGGCTTCGTGGCCGACGTGTCGGAGGGAGTCTCGGGTCTGCTGCTGGAAGGAAACGTGGGCGCACTACTCAAAAACGTCACGCACGGGATCTCTAATTCGGCTGCTAAGGTCACAGGTATGCAATCTTGTAGCTGTAGCATTTTTTACTATTATGAATTGAAAATAAGATGTATAATATGAATGTTGTCTGTGTGGCAGAGTCGCTGGGCGACGGGCTGGAGCGCGTGGTGGGGGACGAGGCGCACGAGGAGACCCGGCGCCGCATCCGCTCCGCCGCGCCCGGCGCGCACCTGGCCGCCGGCCTGCGCGGCCTCGGCCTCGGGATACTCGGTCAGTGGCCGCACTGCTGGTACTGGCGCCGCGCACCAGGCTCGCTACAACTGCGCCTTCTGCTTACAGGCGGCATGACGTCACTGGTCAAGCACAGCTACGAGGGCGCCACGCAGGAGGGGCTGGGTGGGTTCCTGACGGGCGTCGGCAAGGGACTCGTAGGCACCGTCACTAAGCCCGTCATCGGAGTGCTAGATCTGGCTGCAGAGACTGCCTCCGCCCTCAGAGATACTAGCCGACGGTCGGTAACTTCACTTAAAGTAATATTACCCACAGAAAAAATGAGAAATAAAACGCGTCTTCGCCCGCAGATCGGACAAGTGGGTGCCGGGACGGGTGCGCGGGCCGCGCTGCGTGGCGGGCTGCGGCGGGCTGCTGCCGCGCTACTGCGAGGCGCAGGCGGCGGGCGCGGCGCTGCTGTACGCGCTCAACCACACGGACTACTCGGAGCACTTCCTGGCCTACCGCACGGTGCGCGACACGCCGCACGACATCCGCGCGCTGCTGTCGGACTCGTACCTGCGCATCATCACGTGCAAGCACGCGGCGCCGCAGGTGGTCATGGAGACGCACCTCAGCAACCTGGTGTCGTGCCTGGCCGTGGGCGCGGCGGGCGCGCACTTCGTGGAGCTGGGCGTGCGCGGCGGCGGCGGCGAGGCCGTGCGGCGCCCGCGCGTGCAGTGCGACAGCGCCGAGCTGGCGGCCTGGCTGGCGCGACACGCCGCCGTCGCCAGGCAGCTCTACCACGAGCACGTGCACACGCTGCTGCCGCACCCGGACCTCTAGCGCCGAGCGGGCGGCTCTAGCGTGGGTTGCTTCGACCACTAGGTACATGATTTATATACGTATAAGAGCGAATGTGCTGACGTTTCAATTCTTAATATTATATGGAAATAAATTGTTCGGGTTAAAATATAAATGTCATCACGGAAAATTTTTATTACGTAGTAAATGATCGTGATGCCATCTCATAATTAATTTTCAACTTTTAGATTTGACTATATAAAATATTACAGAATAATGTATAAGTATAGGAATTTTTGAATTCCCTCTATTGGAAATCAACTCAAATATGAAATGAACGACGGGTTAAATTACCGATTACTTTAGATATAATAATCGTATTTCACTATTGTACTACCACTACTGTGGTACTGTAACACCCACGATACGAGCTTACTACAGGCGACGATACTATATGAATCGTAAACTAGTTTTATAAATATTATACGTACATGCGCAAATATATCACTGTGTGTGCAGCTATTAGTTAAGAGAAAGATGAAAGTTCTAAATATCCAACATTCTACTTGGATCGACACCTTCCAAAACTTGTTAGACTGACGTCCTTCTGAACTATTAATAATGATATTATTATGAAAATATCACTAAGTATTTCTAAGTATTACTGAAAAGACATGGAAAGCTCAGTCATTTTTATTTAATTAGTTACTCTTCTTATCTCTCAATCTCCTTATGATATACATACATCCAAATACATTTGGGACGGGTATGATGTCAGCGACGCTGTCGTTGTAATTATATAAGACACTAGAGCCTAACTGTTGTGTGACTGTGGTAACCAGTAACTGAAATTGTAAGTTCTAAGTTAAGGTTAGTTGTCCTAAATAAATTACTATTATTGACTAAAATCAACTGGAGAACATGACACGTCACTCGTCTGACTGACGCCTGTTTTTAGACATCTTGGCACAACCTAGTCACGCTACCTGATCAGTATGTTCATTACCTGATGCAGAGTGATTGTCACTGTTCAATATGTTGCTACTATATCGTGTATGAATATATCAATTTTCGTAAAATGTAAACATAATTTTGTCTTGTGCCCACACTGCGTTGTGTCTGTCTAACTTAGGATATTCATCGATATTAAATAATTAACTTTAAGTCATTTATGATATCATCACAAGTCACTGCTTTTTCCCTACGATTTTAAACATTGTATTGTATTTAATCCTATTAATAGTCATATTCATCAAAATCTTTTTCATACCATTATACTATATCAGCCTAGACTTTGTCACGAACTGAGTGAGCTATTGAATAAACTATAACTACGTTTGTAATATAAATAATCGCTGTTGTGAAGTGTCTGTCTTTATATTATGTATAACCGCACGAAGACATGCACTCGTGTCAAAATATGTACTTTCTTGTGATATGTACGAGTATGTATGGGTATTTGGGTAACTTTGTTTGGTAGTTATTACGCGAGAGCTCCTTAATGCCTTCTAGACTGTGACGTTCGGGATCACTGGGATCTTGACTAAAATGATGACAATCGTGTGCTCTATCAAATAGGGTTATGTGCTTCGCTGAACGCATTAAGGACACTCTAATTATTTAATGTAAGTCAAGATTAATATATTTTCGGTACGAATGAAGAGAAGCCGCGGAATCGGAAACGATCAAAATTATTTTAGACTGTGATATAGTAGTCGGCATACAGACCTTGTTGCAGGAACTGGCAACATTGTCCACATTGATACATTCCGTTGCGGGTTAAATGATGTGCTTATTCCCTGAGTTTGCAGTGTGACACCCTTATTATGAAGTTTCGTAACGTAACGGCTGAGACCGCGTGTCATATTATATTATTGTTGTCAGTTGCCTAAATTGGTCAAGTGTCGAAGGTGACTAAAGATGATTATTTTATGTTTTGGTAAATTATGTTTTATAACATATATGAGTATTACATAATAATGTAAAAATAATTGTATTTTTGGATCGATAATGTAAAGTTACGCGAAGTCAAATTTCTTAAAAGTTATTTAGACGGAGTAAATGCCGCAAGTACGTTAGTGGCCAAATCGGTGGCCGACAAGTGTTGACTGATTGCCAGTACATTACTTGTTAGCTTGATATGACAAAAGAGAGACTTAAATAGAAAGACATAGAAGTAAATCGTGAACAAATAATTGTCTGACGGTAGGATGATTCGAAGTTGAACGCTACTGTTATTTCATTTTAGTTACTTAATGCGAATTGGCTTGAATCGAGATGGCGGTTGTTTATTGTGTTTGTTTGTGTTGTGGCTCAGTGACTGTTGCATAGACAGCTACAAATATAGTTTAAATAATTATGTAGAAGCTTAAATAAGTTATTTATTTAAAACAAAGCTGGACTTTCTACTAGTTTTGTGGCCGTTTGACCATGTTTGTGATTGCTTGTGAATTATTTTATAGGCTGACTTGTTTTGTTGACGTTACATCAAAAAGCGTAGGTATTTATTTATAAATGAAGGCGCGCAATTTTTACGTAGTTTCCTGGATAACTCCATAACCAATATTAAACTTAAACGGATTTTTTGTTTTGTTTCTATATTTCTGCATCAAATTTGATATACACTTTAAGCTTGTTACACAAACAATGTTCTCACGGCGCTCATGTTGATTACTAGAAATCAGCTTTAAATAGAATACTTTAATGAGTTTGTAGGTCTTCCTTTATGTTATAAAATTTAACGAAGATGTGACGTCACGCTTAATTTTAGTTAGCTTAATTAGATATTAACCCAACATTACCAAAGTACGGCTTAAACATTAAGGAAAAGGTCTGTTTGTATTAATTTATTTATTTATTACAAGTCGGACAGTGATAAAGGTAACATATAGACGATTATTTATTTTATTACCAACTGTTGTGGTTTTTAGTTTAATGCATATGACTAATAAATGTCTTCAAATTTACTTTGTGTTTTTTTTTTTACATTTAAACCTAATACATCTAGTGTTGCATTGGAAATAAGACTCCTTGCAGGATGACTTACTTTCGGACGATTGAAGACTACAATATTAATCATATTATGACATAGTAATTTGGTAAGTAACCCTGTAAAGTATTATCAATTTGGAACACAAACTTAGCTTTACAAAAAGAGGAGAGGCTTTAAATATTCACACAAATAAAAATCACCTCCAGGTACATCAAGACATGAGTTAAAGCAAAACAATTTTAATCGAAGCTATCACTTAGCAACCGTAACCTTGAAAATGTTAAATATTGGAAGCTCTTGAACAAAATGATAATATTGCTCTTGAATAATGCGCACTTCACAGATAATACACAATCAGTGCGCGGCAGTAGCGCTAGGCACACCCCACTCTCACACCGCACACAGCCGGCGCGACCCGCCGCCGCCCGCGCGTACTATCTCCGAGGTCACGAGAGGTCAACACACTACTAAATATCGAGTAGCCAAAAATCACCAGTACATACTCCAAGCAGCAAAGCGAAGTACGTATTCAACATGTATAAAGTTACAATGTACGGTGCCCTATTGTTAGTGTGCATGCCTGTTGTGGCGGTTTACGCGGCGACCTTGACGGCGCCGAGGTGAGTAGAACCATTCACTCGGAACTCGTAACAATTGCAATGTTTACCTTATTATTATACTATGTCATTCAACTCACCTGTTTGACAGAAAGGTTTAACGTCACATCGGGTTCTACCACATTAAGGAATAACTGGCGTTAATTGATAATTACCCAACTTGCTTGAACTGAGATTGATTGATTTGAGATCTTTATGACCATACCGTTGTGTACTTACAAGTGAAGTGAAGTTGAATGATGTTCCTTACCTTCATGCGATTTATTGCAGCATGTCGTCCGTCGACTACAACAAAGTTCCCATCGTTGAGAAACCTCTATACCAGCCTCCATTACAAGAAGTCGTAGATGGTAAGTAACACATTATATTTGATCAAGAAATAGTCTACATATAAGTACATAATTAACAATTTATTATCATAACTCGTATTATCCTTACTAATATTATAAATGCGAAAACAACTCTGTCTGTCTGTCGGTTACGCTTTCACGTTTAAACCACTGAACTAATTTTAATGAAATTTGGTACAGAGATAGAGTTGAACTTGAGAAAGAACATAGGATAGTTTTTATCCCGGACTTTTGAAGAGTTCTCTTGGAAACGCGATATAACCGACCTCGACGCGGGCGAAGCCGCGAGCGAAAAGCTAGTACACTAAATAAATTTACAAGCAACAGTAGGCGAAAAGACAAAGTAGAATCTTCAAGTAATTGTTCAGTAGACAGCAGGGACTCGAATCTTGTATTGTGATGTGTTCACAGTGCTGTCCAGTGGGCTGACGAGCACGTTCGAGGAGGTGCAGGTGTCGGTGGCGGACTCGCCGGACCTCACGCAGCCGCCCTACAACCTGACGGCGCCAGGTAACACACTGCACCCACATTATTGCGTTCTAATATAGTCGTTCAATTATAAGCGTGATCGATACTATTAGTATTACCCAAGGTTGTCCAATAGAAAGAAGTAATTTACGTATTTATTAAATTATATCTTCATAGCTTTAAGTTTTAACGAGTTTCAGATGCAGGCAACAGTAACAGTTATAAGTACCTACTTTAAAATGTTACTAATAGTAATTTTAAATAGTGCTGTTAATAATACCTTGAAAAACACATGACGCAGATGTGTTGATATTCATGAAATAATAACATGTTTATCTATTAATTACATAACATGTCCAATTAACTGAAGCGACAGATCTCTGTGTATCTTCAGTAAATAACGATAAGTGACACGATTTGTTTTGTTACAATTATCTATCAGATGACTCTTAAATTAACTTTTGTCTTCAAATTAGTCAAAATTAATTAAATTAAGTATCGAGAGGCGATAGGTGTATCTATTAATATATGTACCTATCTACGTCGGTGAATATGGTATTTACTCAGTAACTTGAAAATTTAAGATATTTATTTCAGGATTAACGGGTAATGCAAAGCTAGTGGAGATCGGCGGGCCGCCGTACCTGCTGCCGCTGGTGCAGCGCGACAAGCTGTACGACCTGGCGGCGCTGGCGCGGCATCTGCGGCGGCCGCGCGCGCTGCTGGCGGGCGCCGGCGCCGGGCCCTGGCCGCACATCAGCGTCAACTGCGAGGTGCGCGGCTTTGTATACCTACACACTGCAGCGGATCGACAAATCTATATTATGAGCTATTTTTAGCCCTCCACGCAAATCGGTACTATGTACTCTATGTACCCCGGCTAGGAGAATTAATCCATCTGGATGCCTTTTCTACAAAAAGATCTCAGTAATGCTAAGTTTATCTGGTAGATGAACGAAGTTCAATTTTATACGTAAATCCACCTTTCGGAAGATACAAGGTAATAATTTCTTTTCGTTGATTCCAGGGCATTATAAACCTGAGTATCCGCGACGGTGTGGTGGACCAGGGCACGCGCATTGTGTCCGTGGAGCCGGTGGGCGCGGCCAAGGGCCAGAGCGGCTACCTGCAGCGCCGCCTGCCCAACAACGAGACCCGCACCGCACTGCTGGGCAACTATCTGCTCAGCGAAGGCAAGCCTGGCAAGGTATCAAACATGAAATGCTTTTTATGAACCTTTACTGAAACAAAAGTTTGTTATAAATTATTCCGACAAAAAATCGTTTGGTATACCTAATGTCCTCTACACACTTAACAAATTATATTTTAGGTGATCAAAGTAGTTGCCAAGAAACGGATTGGACCCTTGAACTTCATCACTGCCATCAGAGAGACACTCAAGAATCATTACGGTGACAAAGTTGTCGGTAAGTCGTTTGAATATTATTAATAGCTGGTTCCGGTTTTACGTAGTGTGTACTTTGTTAAGCATTTCAGGAAAAACATCCTATTTCCTTGCAGCGAGATCAGATAAAGTACCTAAGTACATATATAACAATTGTAACTACATGCATTGTTGCGTTGTATATATTCTAATCCGGTATTAAAAATAAACTTGAATGTATACTTGCTTGTCAGGTCTGGGCGGCATGTTCATGCTGCAGGCGGGCAAGGTGAAGTTCCACGTGATGCCGGACTTCTCGGCCACGGCGCTGTGCTCGGACGCGGACGTGGACGCGTGGCTGCACTACTTCGAGATGAACGCGCCCATCACCAACGTCGGCACGCTCGTCACCGGCGACCATGTAACTACACTTGCTAAGCTGTCGCTCATTTACATACCGTCTTTTTCTTGTATTCATTATATCTGAAGTCAGCAATAATTATAGAAACAGAATGCTGCGACTGGCGACGTGAATTTAACGCATAACGCGTGGGCTAGTCCAAGGTAGCCAGGGGACAGGAAATGTAGATTGTTGTTAGGAGAGGTCTTTGCTCAGCAGTGGGGTCCCATAGGCAAAAGAAAAATGTCATGAAACCATTATTCAGGGTGGAAGCGATGTCATACCGATCCCATGGTCCAGGGGTATCTTCATAACGAAAATCATTATTTATCCCTTTTCACGAAAAAAGGCAACGTAAATAAAAAACTAAAAACTGCTCCCGATCAGCTGATTCGTAAAGGTACTCGTCGTTACGTAACGTACTCGTTAAAATTCAGTCAATATTAACAACCCAACTTGTAATGGAATGTTAATCATTGTGACAGGGCCTGGACCTGCGCGTGCAGCACTTCCACGGGTTCAGCGCGCACGGGTCCGGCGGCCACTACCACTACGACACGACGCCCGCCGACGTGCACTACGAGGGATACTTCGTGGTCGCAGAGTCCGTTATCCGCGTGGACGCGCCGCAGGAAACGCATGTCATCGGCCGCGACTAACGACGCCAAATGACTGCCAAATAATGGATGACTACATTATATCCAAGCTCAAAAAAGAAGTTAAATAATTTTAGTGCCTACATGTGACATAACTTTAATTTTGTAAATAAAGCAGTACTTATTTTGCTTTTATTATCATTTGAGGGTCAAAGTTCAATATCAATACTAGAGGTCAAGAATAATCTCAGCAAATTAATGACGACTAAATAGATGAAAAGAAAGAAGAATTTATCGTAAATAAGGGCAGATTTTAAAATATCTACATTACCCTTATCTGGTTAATTGTATATTTATTACATTGTAAGAATAAAATAATAGTTATATTCAATATTATTTAAACTTAATCTTCATACTTAAATAGAGCCACGATTTAGAACTTAGCGCATTAATGCTTAAGTTGAGTATCATCGCATTACAATTATTCAAAAGGCAAAAACTTATGTAAAACAAGTTTATTACAAAGATTTTGAAAGTTAGTCGAGTAACACCTCCATCTTCTGCGTATTGTGTCTGTTACGATTTGATTTTCAGATACTTTGCAGATAATATTAATAAAATTACTACAATACTAAAGGCTACGGCTGGCTACGTCTAGTTGTATAATTGACGAAAATGTCACTGTCCCCAACTGTCTCTCAACCAGTAATGGTATCTAGTAGCGCATTCATTACTTATAATTATACTTACATGAATTAATATATTCCACGGTACGTTCAACGTGAACGTGAGTTCGCGAGACAAGCAGCTAGTTAAGTATATAAATAAAGGCTTTGCAAATAAAAGAACAACGAAGGTTTCACCGTGTATTCAACTTATCTATGTGTTACAATTTTATTGAAATGATTGCAGTTCGTATTTATTTACACGGAACATGTTTTATCAATTATTATTTACGAAATATTCACCGCACGGCACAACGCCTGTCCACTAGCATAAATTTATTATTATTATATAAGGAACGCAATAAAATAATATATTGTGAAAAAAGTTTAATGCATACTACTAGACAGGTAAGTAGACACGAGTTGTAAATCCAAAAGTATTTTGTCTCTTTAACAAGTACTTGGTTGACTGGTAGCGACTGCCTCTGGCATCAGGTCCGCCATTGTACTTGTTTGTTAAGAAATATTAAATAAATCAAATTTTACATAACAATGTGAACATTTTTGTCGAAATCGGTATTACCCTGTACTTTTCAGTTTTCTCTAATATGGATCAGAGAAAGCTTACGCGGGCTTTTTTATCTACCATAACATTATCATTTGATACGAAATATTTAAAAAAGAATCTTACTTAATGATTATGGAAAGAACATAATTTACAAAAGTTATTTTCTCGCCTTACGATATTGGAGGCAGGCGTTGCGGCCGACGCGGGCTGCGCGGCCTCTGTATGTAGGGGCAGCCGCCGCGCGGACACATACAAAAATAAAGAATATATTATATACAGTACGGAGCTGCGCGACCCCTCGCGGACAGCGGCTCCTTAGCGCAGCTCTAGGGTACATAGCTACGGAATACACCTCCACACTTGTCTGACAGATTATTTCCGATATATTTTCAGCTTATAATGCAAAACCGAAGGATTACCAGGCGAGAACATTGCACTTTTATTTAATTAAGACGTTATTAAAGAGAGGAAAGATATTTTAGTGAACAATTTTATAGCAACTTGGAAATGTTTGCTATGGCTAGAGAAAACATGATGGATTATATTATGTAACATATAATTATGTAGAATATTACAAAGCATACATGAATTTACTGAATAAGTAAGATGTAACATTACAAATAGTATATGTTGTCTGCGACTAGTCACGTTTAAATAGAGATATATACAGGTATCACACACACCTAAACAGAAGTCAGTTTCATCGAACGGGACTAAAAAAGGAAAAGTGAAAAAAAAAATTTTTATCACATGCATTTTGCCTTAGTTTATCATGATTTGAAGTTGCAATTTTTATATTGAGTTTGCAAAAGAAATACTTTTTTATGACTTTTATTATTTTTCTTTTAATTGACTTGCAAATGTAATAATAACGGAAAAAGCAGTGTTGTAACACTGACGATGTATAATACACAACACCTAGCAGACTCGTGCTCCCGGCAAGTTTCCACAGACAAGCTAAAACTAAACAACGCACTACAAATAACACTTGAAGCATTACACAGCCGCGTTCTGCTAGCATACACTAACAAATTTATAATAAATAAAATACTTATCTCCCTTAAGTACAGTCGGCCCTACATGGTAAGCGAAGAGGCGTCGCCAAAATTTCTGAATGCCATGAACCCTGTACGCAATGTGAAGTTACGTTAATTCTTATTTAAAATAATGGTAATGCGTAATTTTAAATTGTATATCAGCTGATGAGCGTACTTAAAGTATGCTAACAACGATTTTATTAGATAGTATCTGTGTGACCAACTGTACTCAAGTATTGAATTACAATTTCGAACTAACTCTAACCAATTATAATTTTATACACCTAACGTAACCAACGAACGCATTGAAAATAACATTTTTATGCAGTTCATTCTGTTAACATTTGCCATCGCTAAACAAATTGATTTTTTATCAAGCAGTGTTCAAGTCTTTGTCTATCAGAAATAGTATGGAAGACAATTATAACGGGAAATATGTGATATGAATTCGGCGTGCAAGGTATCAAAACATAGCTACAAAGCGGCTCACAGCCTTAAATAAAACTAATTATTAATTTAATGTGAATACAGCAATCGCGTAAAATATAAAATAAATCGGTTCACTGAAGAAGTTGAAATATGGAAGTCGAATTTAATTGGGTAATGTAGGAAATAGTATTCGTGAAACATTCAGTGTTTTGCCTGATAATTCATTGTTAATTAAATATACTGCAATACATAACGATTCCAAATACATAGCGGTCTATGACCTATAACATGCAATCATACTTCAGAATCATATAAAAAATAAGTGATAAAAATATTTGTAGTTATAATATTTACATGATCAGTTCTGTACTTTTGGCATATACTGTGACATGCAGTAGGGCCACTCGGGTATACTGTTTATGACAAGCATAAATGTACATTCACAGATAATATACAACGCGCACCGCTGCGACAGAATGTTTGAGAGTGTTACGATCCGTATCGGATGTTCACAACTATCGAGACCGCACATCGCAGCCGCGACGCGAGGCCCCCACGCACGACGTGCGTCTATACACTTGCAAGGGACACGTATTCGCGCGATCTCATGAATATCAATATCTTTGATCTTTAAATCATAAAGAACAACGACTGCCGACTAATTTACTAGTATTTTTTGGAAGGATTACAAGTCTCCCCTACGTCTAGTCTTCGATTAAGTCAAATAACATGACACCAATAAAAAATGTTCGTTTCTATGAATTCATAAAAATAAGGGTGTATATAAAGCACAGCGGCGGCAGTCAGGAGCGGAACACGCGCACAGCCCGCACCACGTACTGGCGGCAGATGGGACACTCCGCCAGCTGCTTGCTGCAGCGGGTGCAGGCCGCGATGTGGCCGCACTCCAGCAGCACGCACTCCAGCGGCGCCGCCATGCATATCTTGCAGCACTCCTCGATCGGAAGGTTATCCAAGTCTGCGGTAAAACGTTTACATTTTATTGAATGAACACCAACAAATGAGTACCCTTTCATTCGGAACGTATCTTCATACCATCTTTGTACTGAGCGTGGTTTCTCCACAACGTCTTGGCCCTCTCCAACAAGTCCTTCCTTTCCAGACAGCCACGGAACTCCACTCGGTTACGGATCAGTAATTCTTTGAGCTGCTTGACGTTCAGCATGTCCAGGTCACTTATCTGACCGAACTGTTCGAGGTTTATATGTTGCGGAGTGTCCTGTGTCGTGTAGTGCAAGTGGTGGTCGTCGGCAGGCCAGGCGTCTGCGGGCAGCGCGTGGGGCGCGGGCGGGCCCTGCGCGGGCGCGCCCAGCGGCTCGTCCTGCAGACTGCGCGCGGGGCTGGCGGGCGCGGGCGCCGCGCGCAGCTCCAGCTCGGACGCGGCGGCCGCCAGGCGCGCGCGCCGCGGGAAGCTCTCCGACGCGCTCAGCAACACCTCCGAGTCTAACGAAACATTTTACTGTCAGCTTATGGCTCGTGCCTTGTGTTTTGACGACGAGTAGTTTATAATCCGTTATTTTAATAAATACTCTTTAACGACATGTAACACAAATTAATTACTTATATCCCAACACCATGATATTTCAGGTCACAAATTACGAGACACCATAAATATTGACGTTTCTATACTAAAGCCACCAACATTAATTAATACAGTAAATACGAACTTGATGGTTATTCACCCAGCCAAATGTCAATTTTCTTTTCATATATTTTCCTGACTTAAAAAAACAGTAATCTAATTGTGGTGTTAATACAAAAACTAAACCATGTCCAACCAGTAAGTCACATAATAAGTGTGTGTGGATACCGTTGGGCAGCGGGTCGGCGGGCCTGTTGATGAACTCCCAGCCGGCGTCGTCCAGGTCCTCTATCTCGTAGCAGTCGGCGGTGTCGACGCGGCCGCTGTCGGCGGAGGCGCTGCGCGAGCCCGAGCCTGACGACTGCGGCACCGACACCTGGATGTCCGGCTCCCCACCTGCCCGGGACCACACATCATTGCTGCGGAGGGCGGACACTGAGGACGCAGTTGCCGCTTAACTCGATCTCTAAATACGGCCTACACTCACGTGGAACAGTTGGTGTTTTATCTAGTAGAAATGTTTAGGAAGAAAGGTATATGAACACTACCTGATATTCGACTATATCTAAGTACATTTGTTTGAAAGATATTTCAGCAAATATTTACATGTTTTTAAAGCGGAGATGTTGACTAAAGTCAAATTCGTTAGTATTGTATTTGATGTTAATTATTTCTAGTGTTAAAGTCATTATGGCCACTGGTGCTGTCTTCCAAATTACTCTATCTAAGTAATAAAGCTGTTTTCATGAGAAGTTGCATTAAGACTACTGAAAAAGATATGGAGCGCATGACTGGGTGAATATCCAAAATAAAGTGACATTTATGTCAGTGTAAAAATTGAAAGCAGTTCAACGAACAGGTAAGCAGGGGTTATGATTATGGATATATATCAGTATAACCAACTATTTATACATATAGTGAAATATGAAGGTGCTCTAGTATTATACAGTAATGTACAGTTATGCTTACAAGTCGATGTTCTATTCAAAGCCTTTAATTTACGACATGAAATGAGTACCTGGTCTAGTCGTAAATCTCTCTGCATGGTGCTGGGAGTTAACAGGAGTATCGCTATTCGTGTCATGCACGTGAGCCGAATTGAAACAGTTGCCTGCAACACAATGGATTTGTAAACATTAAGCAATAATCTAAGAACAAACTTTTGTAGCAAATATATTTCCATCAAAAGGTCAATAATACTTCACAATTTACGTTGATACTTGGTGTTTATGTGTCAAATAATAATAAATATTCCACAACTTTCACACAACGCCATCTAGTCTCAAACTAAGCAGAGCTTGTATTATGAGTACTAGACAACTGATAAGCATACTTATATATTTCTAAATACATACGTAATATACATAAATTACACCCAGACACATAACAAATGATCATGCTCATTACACAAATAATTGTACTGGGTGGGCATCGAACCCACAACCTTCGGTATCAGTGTGGCTAGCTGTCAGAGCCACTAACCACTAGACCAACAGGCCAGTCAAAATGCATAGTTACTAGCGTATCCTCTGGGGGGCGGCGGCGGCGCCGGGTGCGTGTTGTTTCGCAGGTCGAAGGCGGAGTTAATGAAGTCATTGATGTTGTTTGTGAGTCCCTTGAGCGAGCTGAAGGGGCTGGAGCCGGCTCGCGAGCCCCGCCGCCGGTACGCGGCGCTGTTCACGTGAGACACGCACAGGTTCAACAGCTCCTCCTTTTCTGTTAAACATTTTACAATTACATTTTTAATTTAACTTGATGATTATGCGGCGAACATGTTTTAACCTTGCGTAAATTGCTACTAATAGAATTAAGTGCAGTATGAAGCTCCTGATATGCCTTAACAAATTAGATACATACAGACTATATTTTCTAGACGCTTTAGTTTTTATTAGTCTTTACAGTAAATTAGAGAGGTGAACAATTTAAATATTTTATTATATATTATTTAAAAAATCACTAAAATAAACAGAGGTCAATTATATGACAGTCTTCACTGTTTGTAAATTATGTGCATAATTACTGGAATTGCGATAATCTTAATCAGAAATTAGACTACAATAGAAATAATTTATGGTGACAAGCTCATTTTTATAAAAACACCTGATTCCTTTTAGATTCTATTCTGTCCTCTAGAAATATTTGCTTATCATTCCAACCATAAAACAATTTATGTTCATTACATAGTGCAATAGAATTACATAAAACATAGCCAAAGCAATAGCCTATTGTTTTATGGAGTTGTTATAAAAACATATAAAATAGTATATAAGTAAATGGGATCATAAAATTGCTATTCCATTTACTTTCTTTGTGCTTTACTTCCAATGATAACCAAGTCATGATTAATGTATTCTTAATTACCTTGCATTAGTATTCACTTGGATAGTATAGAATTTATCTATAGTCTTGTTTCTTACTTCATGTTGATGACTAAGGTTAAAATAAAAAGTAACCATTTTTAATACATGGAAAGGAATACCTTTCCTTTTTTATAATAAACATATTTATTGTTACACCATGTTCCATCATGCTTGAAGTAGGTAAATAACATTAACATTTAAAAATTTGCTGAGTCATACAACTAAGGATATAAGAATAGGAAGAAACTATGTTCAATCATTGAAATGCAAAATATAAAAATGAATCTGCTACTTTAATAAGTAAATTATAAATAATAAGTAATATTGGCTGCCATTCAAGAGTGTGTCATCAAAAGCATCCGCTAATACTTGTTTACCACTATACTGTGATCATTGAACATTATTCATATACAAACTATATTCCTGTCTATCTGATCTAGTTTGAAGTGTTAGATGTGAGACTCACCAACACAGCCCCGAGTTGAGACATTCTGTCTTTTCAGGAAGCACTGCAGGTCGCGCACCTTCAGTTGTGCGATATCCTGTCGCGACAGCGGCCTGGTGGACAGCACCCGGCAGGGCGCGCACATGGTGCCGCCGCCGCGCCGCAGGCAGCTGCTGCAGTAGTAGCGCTCACACTCACAGCACGCCCGCTTCCGCTTGAACACGCTGAACTGCACCGCGCAGCTCTCGCAAGGCATCTTACTGCGCCCGCTAAAGAAAATTGATATTCATCGATGCTGATTACACACCGATGATAAGACCAACAATATCGATATTTAAACATCGATATTGAATTGTCTTACAACGTCGGTACATAGCTCAGTACTATCTGTTGACCCCGACACGTTTATAAATTGAAAACGCCAAAACATTACTGTAAAACCAAGTAAAATTGGGAACTGATATCTGATGAATGTCATTTGTAATTGTAATTTTTTATCAAACTGTTATCTTTTCTGACACCTATGTAACGATGTTTTCGATATATTCTCATTGGTAACATGTAGCAATGTTGTAATTATCTATGTCAATATCGATGTTTTTCCAATATCGTTCATCCACTTGCGTCTCCACTACCACCTAGCATACTCCGCGCCGCGTAGGTACTCCACTGCTAGTGCTTCAGTTGTGTCACAAACACATTACACAGTCACGCTGTCACTACTATATTTACTATTTTTTTCAATAGATTATGAAACATTTGATATTTTTATAACGTATTATTTATGTAAAAAATCAAAACATATGAATGACACACCTGCCATCATGAAAACAACGTTCCTAATCACGAAGAATTTAGTAAGATCAACAATTCAATCTATGAGTTTTAGATGATTATAGCACAAGCATATAATTTCAATAACAATATAGTTTTAGTATAATTCATTGCATACTAATAAAATGTGCAGTAAAAGTAACTTTTTATTTTTAAGCCTTAAACTTTTTTAAAGACCTATGCGTGTAAAGAAAAAAAAATGTTTTTTCCAGTCTGCTCATAGCACAGATTATAATTATTATAAACAAAATCATAAATTAAATAATATTTTGATTCCAACTATTATTATGTATACTGTTGCCTTAATAAATATTTAACTATAAGTCAAAAGGTTCGTAAATACAATAAAGTTTTGTAGGTGATTGCTCACTTTTGGTTTGATGGCTTCAGGTTTATTTCAAAGTTCAGATTTTCTCCTGTTTAAAATATTATAAAATTGTTTTTTTTCCCAATATCAGTCTTTGTTAGAGACATTTAGCTCTTTATAACTGGTGCTTTATTATTTTTTATATATTTCATACAGAAATTAGCATTATTTTGATATTTTTTTCTCGCAAATCGGGGTATTTTATTACATAAGATTCAAGTAGGCATGTACGTTATAACGTAGGTAAGTTATATTAAATTTGTTTAAATAAGAGTAGTTTCGTTCATGAGCAGATGGCAGCATCAAGTTCCTTTCTTAACGACAATTCCTAGGGATTATAAGAAAACTCATCTATCTATTGAGGTAATTAAATTTTATTTGAATGTAATGAACTCATATTCATACAATTTCACGCAAAACTAATAACAAAAACGTTTTCCCTTAAATGCAATTAAATTATTTGTAGTGAACGCCTATTAATCACGACAATTTTTTTAAAACAGTTTTTCTAAACGTCAAAAAGACTCGCTGAGGACAGGATTCGAACCTGCGCGGGTAAAACCCATTGGATTTCAAGTCCAACTCCTTAACCACTCGGACACCTCAGCTACGTATATAGTACTGAAATTTATTAATGTGTGATTAATGTATTGCAATTATTATCACTAGAGCTGCTAGTATTGGTTTATCAAGACCGAAACAGTTGTTTACACTTTAGGTACAAACATTCAAAGGTATACGAAAGCTACAATGGAGGCGAGGTCACCAAATGCATACGTAATCATTCATTCGGAGCTAAAAGCGTGTGAGATGTGAAACACACATGAGTATAGCGAGTTGCTCTACCATTTATTCACGTCTAATAGCAAGTGATATTTAAAATACCATTAGGTATTTAGCTACTAGCTTGAAGGAATAAAGTCATCGTGACATTGAATATTAAGATTAGATATCAACAGTTTTAGGATTCATTGATAGTTTATTACCGTGACCGAACAAAGTTAACGATATTTAAATTAATATTTTTTTGATACACTGAGGTTATAGAAAAGTAGATTATATTAATCAAGTATAGGGACATACATTTAAGCTCAGAATTAAGAAATAGATAAAGAAAATGTAGAGTTAGAGTGGCTCTACGTCGAGTCGTAGACGTGTAGTACCGCAGAAAGTCACTAGAGTGCGCTCTTTGTGTGCATCAAACAAATGCATCGGCGAGTATGCTCGGCTCATGCCACTACTCGACTCTGCTCGACTCCGCACTCATAGCAGCAAACTCCAGTCATTGTGTGTATGTCACGAGCGTCACATACACACAGCGACACAACCGTTGCACAGCTCTCTAAGCTCTCTTAAGACTATTGGATATAGAAAGCAAAGTCACTGGCTCAATAAACTCAATATATTCCTAAGATAAACTTAAGTATCTGTTATAAGTTAGTCATATGATCGATGGAGATACAGTATGGTGATCATATGGAATAGTAACAAAGCTGCATTAAATATTTTGAGCAGTTTTGCTTGAGTTCGTGTTGCTTTATTACTTTATCAGGCGCTTCTATTAAATTGTGACACTATCCTAGGAATTTCCTTTAAAGTGTTGGTTGTTATTTTGTTCTTATAAATTAGTAGAAATTAAGGAAAAAGTTAAGAAATTGAATTTTTAAATGAATTAAATTTAAGTTTTGTTTGCGAAACTTGTGAGGCTGATATAATTTATTCAGGTGTGACATTTTTTAAAAACAGGAGAACGTTGCCAAGTGCGATATCGATAGCAAAATTAAAACGTTTGTAATGGCAAGATCGGTTACAATGACGTCATGACCTAAGTAATGGTAAGCAAAGTAAGTGGATATTACTTTACAGGCGAAGAAGGCGAAAAACATTGTTATTAGATTATTAATATTTTATTACATTTGGCCCCACTCGCAAGCATTTAAAAAAAATATGATAAAATAAATACTTACAATAAATCAAAAACCCATGACGGCTGCTGATCAAGAAAAAAGTAAATAATAACATTAAGTATTCATATCAAAAAATATTGAAAATCCGTAATAAGTAATTAAATTATAGAGATTAAAGTCTTACATCGGGTCTGATGAACATGAACATGTTTTGATGGCAAATTAACACCGTTTATTAATTAAGACTAAGTGCAAAATATAAATAGCTCCTGCATCATATTGAGAGCAAAATTTACGATGAACAATATATTTTATATCGAATTTACTGTAGCAGATATTGTTCACACGTGTGCAAACAAGAGTGTTAATAGTACAATCTTTTAATAAACCAATTTATAACCTTTCATAATTAATTAAGATTATTTTATTATTTTACTATGAAACTTTCATAATTAATTAAGATTATTTTATACATCATTTTCGTTATGTTTAGCCTCAATATTTATGTAGGTACATATGGACTTGTATATATTGTACATTTTTCCAATTGCGATATGAAAAGGAAACTATCTAATATATAAAATTCCCGTGTCACGATGTTAGTTACCGTACTCCTCCAAGACGGTTTGACCGATTTTTATGAAATTTTGCATACATATTGGGTAGGTCTGAGAATAGAACAACATCTATTTTTCACACCCCTAAGTGATAAGGGTTGCTCACACTAAAAAAATATATTTTATTCTTTGGACGAAATTATTTGATTTAATTTTTTATGATGTGGCATTAAAAATACATACAACTAGAAAAAAAAAATCGGCAAAACAACGTTTGCTAGGTCAGCTAGTTTTATTTATAAAGTAGTCCTGTTTACGGATTTAACGCTAATGAATGTAATTTCAGATTAATAACATTTTCATAAAGTATAAGGGCTATCAAACTCTACCCGCTAGTGAAACCTGGTGGAAAATTACACATTTTTGTGCATAGTTATACAGATGCCTTATTTATTTTAGTTTATCGAGCCTAACAGTTCCTAAGGACTGTTATATTTAGGACATTCACCTTTACAAAGGTTCATTTGAGACAATGGGACCTAATGAGGTAGCTATTGTGTTCGTTGCAGATGAGCGGCTAGTGCGGCTACCGTGTACCTTGTATGTAGCGATGTTTGCATTTCCATTTGTAAAAATAGTATAATTCATTGTTTCAAACGCACATAAATGTTAACACATAATTATGAATCACACATTACAATTCTAGATTTTAGTAAGATTTGCAATACAAACGTTAATTTCGACCACGATACCATCGGCTGAGGTGTCCGAGTGGTTAAGGAGTTGGACTTGAAATCCAATGGGTTCTACCCGCGCAGGTTCGAATCCTGTCCTCAGCGAAATCTCTTTTTGCGTTTCGTAACATCTTGTTGCGTAAACATTTATAGATTTTTGGAACAATTAGGTGCACATTATAAACATATTTTTGGGTTTCAAGGTATTTCCTCATAAATAAAAAAAAATATTTGTAGTACTACTGAAAATACAAACAGACAATGTGCTCCGTCATTGGGTATTTGATCTAACATTTTAAAATTGGGTCTGATGGAAAACAAATATATCTTTATTTGGCTAATCTTATCACTTAATGCTCCTTAACAATAATGGCGGGCAATATTATTATCTTTTCTTATGTTTGGTATTTCGGACCGGATGAACCGAGTTTTCACCATGACGAGGAGTGTTATAAGTAAGATGGGCTCAGTGGTTTTTACTTAAAGTCTGTTGTTGTTGGGTTGGCGGTTTTTGCTTAATGTTATAAACGCGAATGTTTGTGGAGGTTTGAATGTTTGTTGCTCACGCAACAACTACTCAATGGATATTGAGGAAACTTTGCAGGAATGTAGGCTACAGTTTATCCCTCGGAAACGGGAACAGGAGTCAAGTCCAAGCGAAGCAAGAAAACGTTAGTACTTAATATTAACGGGGAATTTTTAATATTGATATATTCTTTAAAATGTTAGCCCTAGACTTGATTTTATACAAATTCGTCGCAGCTTTCGCAACGAGCCTGAATTAATGTGATCTAAAGTTCTAAACTAGTGAATCAATATGAACGTCGAGAGCACTTCTAAGTCATCTTGCGGAGTTTCATGAACTCTTGACGGCGAGATGTTTTCACAAGAAGAGCCTCTCACACAGCAGGACTTTTCAGGGTAGTTGACCTCTCCAAACTCTGGAAATCAAGGAAAAGGCAACTTAGAAGTCAAACATACTTTCCAAGCAAATTTATATTCTGTTGTCATAAAGCTAAAGTACAATTTCTCATGTTGAAATCCATGTAGTTGATACGCCAAAGGCACGCGGTTTCGAATTCAGTTCTACAGTGTGTGTTTAAGGTCCATTTTCGTGTGTAAGATTTTTCCTGACAGGAAGTAGGTTAAGCACAAGTTATTTTTCACAGTTCGTACCAAACACTGAGACGGCCGAAGTCGCAGAATTATAACTGGGATAAGTCCACAATGGAGGGCCTTCATTGAATATATTTCATATCAACGAGATTGAAGCGAGCTGCTTAGCTTCTTTTTTTACTTTAAGAGCTTTTGAAAGTAGGTGCTTCTTACTGGATATATAATGAATGAGGGAAGATCTGTGCTCAGTGACATAATATGAATAATTATTGCAAAGTTCGGATGATTTTATATAATACTTATTTGTCAAGCGATAGTTTTCTACGAGTAGATCCAGGTAAAACACTAGTATTGGTTAACTATTCGTGTGACCTTAATGTACGCAATAATCACTTAGCAACTGTCTGTAAAATGGATAATTTGCGTTATTTGAGCTAATACGTATAAAATACATAATAGTTGCAGTATCGGCACATGTCGGGGAATACCTGCCGACTGCTGAGCGAGCACCAGCAGCGCCACGCACGGGTCACTCACCTCCATATAATGATGATCCTCCAACATGATTTAAGTGTATTGCAATAAATATGTTTATTGCGTTGCGTAATATTTAAGTTGTGTGCTGGATACATTGGAACCAAAAGTTAAATTATGAGACTACTCAATTGTGTTGTTATATGCCTAAAAGGTTTTGAGAATAGTATTGACATGACAACGGTACACTTATTTAAAAAGTTTTTTTTTAAATATTATTCGTCTCGTATAGATCTCGCAAATGGACTAGCCAAAAGAAAAATGCTTTAGACAAATTATATGGGAATATACCTCATGACAAAATCGATGAAATTAGAATGTAACGTTAAGTATTGTGATGCCTAACCTTTAGCGGAATACCGGCGCGACTTAACATATTAAGTACATTAGGTGTCACAGCCTCTCAGGCCACGTGACCCGTGACCCCTGGTCCGTGACCTGTGTCCTTTGCTGCGCAGATGATTGATGGCGGCTCTCGTACAGGACTGTGAGATAACGACGGATGGAATGTCATGTGTTGTAACTACACGCTGTGTTATACAATACACGGGAATGATAACATGCCGCTGATATTGTGAATGTACAATTTTGTAAGGGAGAGTAGAATTACACCTGGTTTCTTTTTAAAACAAATTTTATTTTAGAGTTATTAAATGTACTCAGGCATTCAGATTGCCAGACTAGCCAGGATATTTTTATTCTCGTTCGCCAAAGACGGAATCGTGATCTTACATGATAAGGGATGGTCTAGTTTGACATAATTATGTAGATTGAGTCATTACACGCTGTGACTTATTGGCTTATTGGTTTAAAGCTAGCTTGCTAAGCTTGGTTTGTGTTGCCAATGATCGAAGCAGAGCAAAGAGCGCGACATGACGGTTGATATTGTCTCACATACGAGTCTGTAGGCGCTGATGATGGGATTTCAAGCAGACATATGGAGTATTATAATGTAATACTTACTCAGTTTCTGACCATCGAGGCTGAAAATTGTTATTTGTCATTATTGTTACATAGTCTGGTGTTCTATAAGTGTGCAATATCTTGGTAAATAATTAAAAAGTTAGTCACGAGAATGAGTACGACATTAATAAGAATCAACTTAATTTAAGTGACTCTACAATATTCCTATTACTTAATGCAGGAAGCAAACATTACCACGATACGACTATATTCTCATTATACCCATATAATTAATTAATCCAGTTTCTTATTTAGTAGGGTCGAGGAGCATACGCGTTATTGGCAGCAGTAAGTGTTTCCGGTCGGCCGTGTAGGGCGGGCGGCTGCTGGGCGGGTCGATAACAACTGGTGGACTGTGACGCGCACTGCACAGCTTTTTTCAGAAGGTTTATTAAATACTTACTTCTTGAAATGCTCAGAGATATACTGGTTAGTAAGTATTTATCGATCCTTCTGTTGATTGATGGGTAACTAGTTTATTATTACGCTATTATTTAAAGTAGTGAGCAGTTTCCACAGCAATAAGTCTTCTTCCTAAATAATTATACATAAAACTTGGGTTAGCCGCGATTTGACTGAAGTTAATAAATGTCAGCAGATAACAAAATGTCTGAAAATGTTTAATATTTGCCATGTTCTAAAGGAGTTTGGTAAAGTGGAAATTCTGAATGTTTCTTTGCACAGTAACCGTTTCTCTCAGTCACGCGTGACCCGTGACCTGACTCAATCAAAAGTTTGCTCTGAAAATACGAAGAGCGCGAACATTTGTATTTGTAACATTCCACTGCCCTTTCTCCTTTCACGCACTGACTGGTTTTCATACGAACTGAGCAATGAACTGTGATATGTGTTTGTGTCGAAACTATCTGTAATGTTACAATGGTAGGGATTTTGTTACACGGCTCGCTCCGATATAATATTGAATACGGCTCTCATTGAATTTTTACATAACAGCGCTTTGGGAATACTGGTTCATTTATATTTTCTGTAGTGAGTTGTATTTATTTTACTTCCTTCCTATATCATAAATGTGAAAGTTTATTCAGCTCGGTGTTTCCGGAACTACCAAGCTCAAATTAGAGCAAAACTATAATATACTATAATGTTTGTAATGTTTGCAAAATGCAGAGTTTCAAAAATACTACTCGTGATATTAAAAACTACATCGCTATATCTTCTCCCTATTTCCAATAAGTAGGAATAGTCACCCTCGACTTACATTATTAGGGTTTAAGGGCAGGTATGAATCCGTGATAGAGAACTCCATGACAGTCCAATATAGGGTATGCTAATATTGGGTCGGCGAGGCTCTCACAGATCACTCGTCAGATTGGAAGCTGCTGTATACAAATATATCGCAGATAGAGAACAGTTTATTACACTGGGCGTCACGTGAATGCTGCGAGGTTTGTTAATAGGTTATGCAGCGTTATTTATGAGCGCTAATGTATTAGTTCTTAATTATGTGACATCATCGCATTGTAGAAGATTGATTGAAAAAAGAACGAATATCATGAAAGGGTTGATCGAATAATATAAATACGTGTTGCATTGTTGTATGGAGTTCTTCTCCTGGAGTGCATCCAACAGAACATAAAAAGCTCGATAATATAGAAACCCCTTTATAGGTTAATAATACTCAACAAGTTTGTGACAGATTAAGATAAAGTTATAACTTTTGTAAATCATTAAAACTTACCCAGCAGGGGCCACTGCGTACAGGCATTAGTATTTGGCAGGTCATGTTTATCATCATAAATGTAACAAATTGATAACGGAGGTAAGAAATAAAAGCTTTATGTACCGTTGCGAGCGCCAAGACTCCGGGAGCCGAGCGGCGGCGGCGGCGGCGGCGGCCGGCGCTACGTCAAAATAAAGTAATTAACTCGCGGAGTGTTTATGACGGTTGGGGACAACGTGCGATAGTGTAGGGCTAATAAACAAGTGTGATTATTAGTCGAGCCTTCATTTTACTAAATTATCGCAAATTATACACAGAAAAAAAACAGGCTGCGACTGAATGCTATGTTAACTCTATCTAAGAGTCAGGCTGTATAACTCAAATGTAATTATATTTGAACGGAATACAAGTTACAGTTACATTTAGTGATTGCTCTCACACGGCTCTGCCTTAGCGCCGCGGTCGCCCGGCGGTTGGCGCTGGCTCCGGCGCCGGCGCAACCTGTTCTTATTTTAATACGCTTGATGCAAGGTGATGCGAATTACATGAGTTGTCATATCGGCGAGCGGGAGCATCGATCGCGAGCGGACGCGCGCGAGCAATGTACTGACAGCGACGTAATTATGATTTATGATCAACAACCGTAGTCAAGCATGTTGGCTTGTATTGACTTTAGTGTTTAAGGCTCAGAAAGTATTCTTCTTGATAATTACTTAGTGTCGGCAAAAAGAACGAAATCAAGAGTTGTAGATATGACATGTAATGCGCCCTATCTATCGTTTTAAATTTAGGCTCCGACGTTTACTAGATTAGAGTTAAACGATTGTTGTTACTTATTTGTAAACACTGTCAATCATGCTCCCAAGCACCGCAGAGGGGCTCTCAATCCTGTTGCGAATTATAATTAGGTTGTGGCAAACTACACTAAACAGTGTGAGTTAATTATCTCCCGGGTTCGGCGATATCTGCCGGACAATTAGGAGCGGTGGTGGCGGACAGCGAAGCACGTACGCGCCCGCATTAACAACGACATAGCTCTGACGGCCGACCAGCGAGTAATGAAGATATTGAGATGGGTTAGTGGAGTAGGTAGTCAATTAACTAACTTCTCTTATAGACAACTTGGTTGGAACGTACGATATATTTTAAACTTGGAAGTTATATCAATGTTAGGTTATTTATAATTTGCACCTCATTAAATTGTGGATAGAATAATAGTTTAAGTAATGCGTCAAAGAGGTTTCTGCTCTACATTAGGAGTTTTACGCTGTTTCACATGCAATGTTACCCGATGATAAATATGCGACCCAGCAGAGTCAAGCCGCGCCACGCGCCGCTGGTGTCAAAATGTGTGCCACATCCAGGTTACTTCCTTGCTCTGAGGCTGCGATCTATAATTGGTTTCGAGGCGCTTGGTCCCCCGGGAGCGCTGCTGGCGCGGAGCTGATACCGTGCTGCCTACTGCGCTGCGCCGGTACACTCTGATGAACAGGAGTAATGTCGAGAGGGATAATCATATGACGTGTCTATATCACCATCTATAAGCTTCACATGTTAGAGCCGTGCAAATAGAGGCAGAAATGCAACTTTAGCGGCTTGAAAAGGCGTAAGTATTTAAAGTAAAAACTTTCAAAATTAATTTTGTTTTGTAGAAGTTGTTAATCTATGAAATGGTAAAGGTACAGTGCTTAACGTTACCAACGAACCATACATTTTGTAGAGCCTTTTAAAACAGTGCTAGTTGTATTTTGCTATTACCTTGATCATTAATTTTGATTAGAGGCATTGTTGTATTTTGACATATGTTTAAGCATAAGAAACATCGCTCAGCACATAGTCACAGGTAGCGGGCTGGCGCTGTGCCAGCTCCCGCGTCACCGCGTCGCGTCGCCGCGCTCCGCTCGCTCTGAGTGCGCCTCCATTAAAGTTATATTTCTGTTTGTTCTCCACCGACTCGCCACTACTCGACCTACTGCAGCTCTGACACAGAGACACCTATTAGCCTGACTGAACTTCACACTTTAATTGCCATCGCTGTTTTTATACAAACTCAGACATATTCATAGTATTTTTGAAGTTGAAAGCGGTGATGACATGCACATCCATTATTCAATAAACTTTACAATTCATACGTCATAAATATTTCCGAAACCTGACTGGCTAGTAAAGTAATTCATTTATTTGTTTTATTTGTGATTGATAAAGCACTTTTTGTCCAATATTAGAATCATAGACGACCAGTCTAACCGCACGACCAGTGAGGTCACTAAACAAAATAACTCGATGATTTCATGACTAGTACTCATTAATTTCGTGTTAGTTAATAAAGCCTCATATAAATGGATCCTCGTGTAAGATTTATGTTCTCACGGGAGCTTAATATGTGTCCTGCGCGTGTGTCGGTAGAGTCTTCATTACATGTAACATGCGGCGCGCGGTCGATGCTTACCGGCACGTTCTCCTACATAATTAATTCGTGGGACGTTTGATGATAAAAGTACCCCATTAACTAATCCTGGTTATTTTCAGCTTGTTTATGTTACCTAGATTTGGCTGTAATACGAGATTAGCCTAAGTAAGTACCCACGATTTTGTTTTCATTAAGGAATAATAATAAAGTTTCTAGAAGTAATTGTGCATATAATAAAACGCACCGCCTGAGGTGACGGAATCATTGTTTTCTAGTATGTTGCTGATGCGACACAGATAGAATTCATAATCATGTCAGACATTATGGCGGCTCAGCTATAATGGATGTTACATTGAAATATGTGCTACATGCGTTAACTATTGTCATTTACTGTATCAGGACAGTCACCAAGCAGACAACTAGGAAAAGGTCTACTTGTGCACAGTTAATCTAATTACTTATCGCATGTTATGTTTTAAAGAAAGTAAATGTTTTGAATTTTATTGCAAAAAAAAACGTAATAAATTTTAGTTTAACTTATTTTGTAGGTACTTTTTTTTGAAGAGTAGAAGTTGACAACCTTCTGCATATTCTTGTTTTGTGTGATGAGGGATGGATGCAAAAGCGCCACGTGACGTGACTTGTGCGTGCGCGCATAGCGGCGGAGGGCCGCATGCATCCTTCTATTGTTCTCGATACGCGTCAACTGACAGCACTGTGTCACCAGCAGTACCGCGGGCCACCGTGATGTGCTTCTTATGTATGAGGGACCAGGGATCCTGATAGATGTCACTTTGTAGACTAACTCTGTTCTGTTAAGTTAAGATTGTATCTGTATACGTAGTTTCTCAAATTTTCGCGATGATCGTTGTGACAAACAACCTTCTAAAGTGTGCCGTGATACCCGATCCCCCACTACCGCTAGTTTTACCTACCAATTTACAAAATCGATGGGTCAATTATATGATAAAACACAACTATTTAGAATTTTTATAGAATTTGTGTGTGTGGTAGGTGTATCCGGTAGGTATATACTTAGTAAGCATAATAGAGTCTGCGCATGCGCGATGAACGCATCGTGACACATATCGGCAAATATTGTCAGGAGCACGATACACCGGTCGCTCACTAGTGTCAGAATAATGTCCAAGTTTAGTAGTCGCACGAGTTGGGTGGCCGCGGGCTGAGTCACACGTTCTATACTCGACAACAGTGTCGATCGTATGACAATGATGTATGGAACATGTGCCTAGAGTACTTATGCTGTTCGACACCACGAAGAGACGACTTTTTAAGGTTATAATGCCAAAATGCAATATGCGTTAGACAGGTTCGAGCCAAGCGGAGGACAAGCATTTGTGATCCTCTATCGATAGTAAAGGATGCTCATGAAAGTATATGGAAAAAGATATTTCTTTGAAACCCAAATTTGTGTACAGACGATACCTACTTTATGTATGACACCTAACTGCTATTAGAATTAGGTACCTTTTTTATGTACACAAGACAAAAGAAGACGGGTCAGTTTCTCGAATGTTCAAAATCTGGTAAATCATAAACCTACATATTTTCATCAGTAGGTATTTTGTGTTAGAACTTACACTAGAGTCTAGACCAAACCTATCGACCTACAATTTATATAAACAGCATCTTAGCATATTCCGTAATACAAAATCGCTAACAATTACTAGTATTCATAATTACACATTCAGCTGTTTCAGCACCATCTAAAATGTTGTTTGTTCAGCACTGTGATCACGCCACCGCGAGTGCTCGGCGCGGGCGCACCTGACGCGGCAACACGACACCACTAGACCTACTGTGGCAGCTGACGATGCACAATCGGCACGAGTAGTGTATGACATGCTGACTGTGAGACTTTGTGACTGTAGGAAGAGGCTTTAATATATTTAAAAGACTGCAATGAAAAAAAACTAGCCTCAGGCTAGTTTTAAAAGAGTGTTATTAAATGTTATTTTAGTCTCAAAATTTTAGGATTAAGACAAGACATTTTTCCTTTTAAAAGACTTCCTCGTTGCCTTAGAATGCTTAAACTTTAGAATAAAAGCAGGAAATAAATCTCTGTATCTTTAATGATACGTGACTCTTATCAGGATCTGAATATGTATAGATAAGCGCCACGACCTACACAGCCCGGATCTTCGGAAGGCTTACACGGGTGCGAGGGCCCAACGCGCTGGATCCAACCCTTTTTACAACTTTAATCTAAAACGCAGTTGAGCCTTAGTTCGTGTCGCAACAATATGTAAAGTTACGGTATACAAAGTTGTCACAATCCTTAGGTTCTTTTACATAATCAGGTTATTTACATATATTCAAATAGACATAACCTTTTTACTTTAAAACAATGAACAAAAATTTCAGCGGTGGCTTAATAAACTTAAATTTTTGGACTAACTTTTATATTCAGGCTTTTAAAACGTTTACAAAATAAAATTGAACAAAGGCTGTTAATAAGTCCATAACACGTTGACGTAAAATTTTATTTGTAAATTGATTTCGCGTTGCATTCCGGTCGGGCGGGCGGGCGGGCGGCGCGCGCCCATCGCGTCCCGCTCGAGCGCGCTCAATTTCCACCGCCCACCGGCGCCGGCCGCAGCCTTCACGCGCCGCTTTACAGCCTCCGTGCTCCATAGCGTGAATATCTCGAAATAGATACGAACCTGGCTAATTTAGGAGGGTGCTGTGAGCAGGGTATCGGTACCTACATATGTATGTACCTACCTGTATATAGCAATGTTTAAAATTAATGTGCTCACCCACAGCGTATACTTGAGGGGTTTAGTTTAAGCGTTTAGATTTATTATGTGCACAAAAACATCGATGAAATACGGGACTGTATTTCGCGAAATTTTGCTATTTCATTATAAAAGCTGCACCAATCTTTAGTGTCTGTATTAATCAGAAGACTAGCATTACTTTGATCCAAAAACAAAAAGCCTTCATACCCGAACCTCCCTTAGAATATGTGTCATCAATCCTCTGTCTTGACAACATACTGTACTCCCATAACACTGGCAAATAAAAGTTCAATAATGATTAAACTTACTTATCACTTTGTTAGATAAGAATAATAATTTACTATGTACCGGAGTGAAAGGATTGAATCTAATTTATTTATTTATTTCATGTAGAAATAAAATTATTACAGTGTGATGTAATTTCATATGTTTATGTGTTAACGGTACCTTAATAATGCCCTACAAAAAAAGGTTTTTATTGTGGCTTATCCTTTTTCATTCTGCATCAAGGGTTCGCTTCTATATTGTTGTAAAAAAATCATTGATATGTAATTTAAGGTAAAACAATTATGTTGTAAGACAAGTAGTAGAGTGAGCGGCGCAGGCGCAGCGCGGGCGGCGCGCGGTGTAATCGGCGGCGGCGCGTGCTAACAATGCATTGTTCGGTGTTCCGTTTGCACAAAAAACAAATTCCTGAAGAACGGTGCATTACGTGCACAAACAAACACCTCCACTACTAATACTGCACAGTGCGGCACTGTGTGGCGCTGTAGGAAAACACACGCATACCTAATCATATACGAATAATTTCACACAAAAGAGCCTTCAAAAATATAACTTTACAAAACAAAGTTCCATCGTGTAATTCTCATTTTATATCACTGATTGATGTTCTAAAAATTCTAAATAGCCTAGGCTTTTTATCCTCCGTGTGAATAAAGTTAGGAAATATTCATTTAAACATGTCAATAGTTGCAATAATTCTCATGAAATATTGTGAAATCTTATTTTTCTCGATAAACGTAAATATCTTGCATGCATAACCTCGTTAACGATCGCTTCGTAGAATTATGTCCGAGTCATCTTTTAAGCTGCGCGTCATTTGTTTTGAACAAAATAGTTTAAAGAATGTTATCGTCGGGTCCTTTCCGTAATGTCGGGACAAAGTTAAATTTGTTAAGAGTTTTTTTTTATATTAGAAGCCATTGAAGGGAAGTTTGCTGGTTTGAGTTAGGACTAAAGTTTTAAAGCTTTTCATTTACTTTCAAAAGAGTTTTGCGTTAGAGAAGCGAGAATGATGATGGCTACTCTTTAAATTTTTCCTTATTCCCATTTGTTTAGAAAATTCTTGGTCACTAGTGTTATTAGTTCGAAAATGTAGAGTTCATAGAACTAAATAAGGCAAATTCTCGATCAGAATTTCATTATTAGTCTATCTGTGACCATAAATTAACCGCAGCATCAACAAGTCGATAACAAAGTATAGAAAAAGGAATTGCCTTCGCGTGACAGCAGTTTCGAGACAAAGTATTCACAACACTTCATCACTTGTGTTGGCATTTTTTCTGTAAATAATCTCGGTCGCTTCCAATGTTTTCCTTGCAGTCACGTCACAGTAATAACGGCTTCATTTCTAATCTCCACACGTGGCACCACGCACTGCACTGACAACAAGCGAAGCAGGCGGACAAGCTTGTGCGCAGGTGTCTCTCTAAACAATCGCCTCACTAATCGATGTTATTTTTTCCTCTTTTTTATTAACAATTACACACCTTTTCCTGAGTTATAGGGTTTTAATAGGTTTGTTGTTAATGGCCAGTTAGTTACACTGTGTAACCTTGTAGTAACACTTATTTCTAACTATTTGTGTAATCATTGACGTTTTACTTGTTTTTTAGCATCTTCCGCATTCCTTGCATAATTTTAAAGGATGATTCAAGATTTTGTATGAACTAGCATAGAGGCTAAGGAGTTCATTGGTACGTAGCGATTATTTTTTTTCGGATGAGCAAGGGTAAAGTTGAGTTTTTCAGTTTTCAGCATCACTTTCTAGTGTAAAGGATTTCGGTGCATAATTGATATGCTAAGTGTTACGCCACTGTCGGTCATCAACTCAGTTGCGTGCTCCACGCTCGGCGGCGCGCACGCAACGCAGGGCGCCGGCTTACTT